>NW_027069968.1:76886-118084 GCF_002906115.3 Quercus suber
TTTTTTTTTTTTTTTTTTTTCCATTCAATCTCATCTCACACACCAAAGCCAAAGCCAAATCAACCCTGTGTAATGCCTTTGCATGTCTAGACTATATGTGTAAGAAAGAGAAAGAGAAAGAGAAAGTGAAAGTGAAAGTGAAAGTGATCAGTGATCGAGTCGAGTGAGATTTTAAAAGTCTAAGCAAACAAATATAAGGCTGTGTGTGTTAAGTGTTAACCCTACACAGTAGAAAGAGCTGGTCTTTTTCATCTTTGTAGTTAAGTGTTACCCCATCTCTGTGTTCGTCTCCATTCCCCCACTGCACCCCACTGTTCCTCTCTTTACAGCCACTTCTTCCCATTTGGCCTTCCTTGCTGTCCTTTCCTTTGTCGTTTACTCCTTTTTTTCCTTCATTTCCAATCAAGATATCATCTATTTCAAAAGATTTCAAGAATATTCATTTCATTGTAAAGATTTAATTGTTTATCTAAAAAAAAAAAATAACTCCCATGCTTTTAAATTAAGTCGTGAAGTTTAAGACTTATAAATTAAAGCATATAGTTACGCCGGTTTCAAATTAAACTGTTGAGTTTAAAATCATATCAATTTATATGATTTTAAACTAATGAAATTATCGAGTTTAATTTATAATAGCCTTAAATTTCAAAAAATAATTTGAAATCTTTTAAAATTATAGAGTTTAAAGTTTAGTTTCCTCTTTTTCTATTTATTTAACGGTATACATAATATTGCGTACGTTTATTTTGGAGAAGAATAGTATTGCGTAGTTTAAATTATCAACTTAGGTAGAGCTTTAATTCTCAATACAACATATCTTTCTCTTTAATATAACATAATCTTCTTTTTATAAACAAACGGAGAGGATCCTAATACCCATATTCTCTCTCCCCCTCAATTAGAGTTTGCCACTAACAAACAATAACAATGTGTATCTTCTAATGTTTTAAAACATTGTACATTTACTTACAAAGAGGTGAAATCTAAGTAATAATGCTCAAGTCACCTGACCCAATTGCTTTGTTAACCTATTATAGGCTTTCTAGCTGAACGTTTTACCATAAGTTTTGAATTGGAGTCAACCAATGAACACCATTGGTCATACCATATGTGACCTTGCAGCAGGGATTGTATAGTATAAGCCATCATTTTGCATTGAGCTACATTACTAGAGAATGACCATTTACCATTTTCAACTTTTGAAGTCAATTTCCCATTTTATCTGCCTTTGGTTAAACTAGTAGTTTCTACTACAATTATTAGCTTTGATTCAGTTACAGTTGCAGAAGGGCTAAAAAAAGTTATGGATTCGCCTCTCACAATTTGTCAGTTTTGAAATGTAAAGAAAGTGATCGAGTTCACACCACCTGGTAAAAGGACCAGTACAAAAGTTACAATTGTTGAATGTGGTCATGCTTTTTAACAAGGGTTATATATCAAAAATAGTGTGAGCGGGGTCACTCTTCACAGCATAGCTGTAACTATCCAAGTTTTGTGGATCATTTTTGGTTCTTTCTTTAATTTTCCTACTCTAAATGATTCCATCATAAATAGAAATAAAGCAGCACACAGGGTCAATGATAAAGAATTAGAATTCCAACGCATGGTCCCGAAATAGCTTATTTAGCCACAACCATACATTGCCACAATTTCAATTCGTGTGTCATGCTGTCATTTATTTGCTTGCCGATGTTCCAATCAATCTTTCAAAGGATTGAATGCTTTAAAATTGAATGGTAAAAAGCCAATGACATCATTCATCAATCCAATTTTTTATTTGAATATGACAATTGATGTCTATCTTCTCCTGTTTAACAACGTTTGATAAAAGCAATCTCATTTTCAATCTACAAATTTAGTATGTATATAAATTCATCAATTCAATTTTCTATTTGAATATGACAACATATGATAAAAGTATTCCTATTTTCTTTCTACAAATTTAGTATGTACATATGTGCATCATGTGTGTTTATATATATATATATATATAATATCGAGTTTAGAAGAAGAAAAAAAGAAAAGAAAAGAAAAATAAGGTTAAAATAATCCTCTTAACTATTAAATAAGCTAATTTGGACATTAAACTATTTTTCATCCTTGAAATTTTAAAAAGTATGGCGTTCTCACTCTAATGAGGCTCAAACAATGTATATATATGAACTTTTAGGATTAATTTTTATTTCGCTTGTAAGAGAAAGGATTTCACTCAAGTGAAGATTGGTTGCAAATCTTCGAGTAGCTTCAATACTTGTCTTTTTACATATACCTAAGTGTTACAAACCCAAGATTGGAATGTCATAAGATATTACCAACCTAACTTCTAATTGTATAGGAGGTATTTTGAAATTTTTATGTTTGAATGGAGGAAGAAAAGAGAAGAACAGAGAAGAGAAGAATGAAACATAATTAGAATATACTAAATTTTAGAATATTCTAATCATCTTCCCTCTTACCCTCCTCTCATATCCCCTTCCAAAAAGAAAGAGATAAAACTTTCCAAGTGTCAAAATAAAAAATAGAACATAAAATAATTTAAAGGAAAAATAATAATTTTACCAAGCAAAAAATAAAAAGGAATCAAAGAAGCTTCTCACAATTTTTTTTTTTTTTTTAGTACCTCACGCATGGGATGGGACTAGTAGTAGTAGGACGAGTATAAAAAACATTGTGAGAGGAAGAATGTGATGGGTGATCTATGTCAAATATGGCCTTGTGGATTTTGATGGAGAAATCATTGGTTGCCTTATTATTCTACCATGGGGATGAATCCAAGAAGAATCAGAGGACCCCACAATCTGTGAAAATGGTGTTGATGGGACATGAGGTATAGGGTCCCACACACACACAAAAAAAATGGCTCTTTAGTATTGGCCAGAGACAAGCTAATCTCAGCTGCACCACATGACTTCATTAGTTGGAAGCTGAAGGGATACCCCAGTGGAATGGGGTGGATCCATGTTCCTTAACCCATCTCTCAAATTTTTTTAAAAATAAAAATTCTATTCAAATAAAAACCCATTAAAATTATATAAATAAATAAAAACCCAAAAAAATAAAAATAATAATAAAGAAAAATGATGAATCTTCTCCTCCACATGCCCTCATGCTTATGGGGGTTTCAGCGCACTCTGATTCCATGTGCAAGTCTTTGCTTGACATCTCACTCTCTCTTTGTGGAGGGTTTTGTAATTTTTTCATTTTTAATATATATATATATATATATGATTTTTGGATTCCTTTGGGCAAGGAGATATGCTTTGATAGTGATTCATCAACCACTGGTCCAGTTATGTTTTTCAGTTTTATTACTTAAAATTCTACTCCTCTGCGGCCATGTGTAGCCACATTGATCACAACCGTCCATTCAGCAGGACAATTTTATATATTTGGTCACAAGTCACAACTCGAAAAAGTGCCTATTGATGTGAGATCACTCGACCCCCTGTGTAAAAATTTGAAATGGGTTCAATGAAGACAACCCTCTTTTTTTAGTGTATATATATATAAATCCCACATACCATGAGAGTTTGATAGAGTAGTGGCTAGATGCGATACCTCATCTTCCATATCCACCAAAACAAAATCCATAAAAAGTAGGGTATCATAGTTAAAGAATATTGCAAAACAAGGTCAGCTAGAATTAACAAAGATTAAAATCAGAACTAGCATTCTCATCCGTAAATGCCAAAAAAAAAAAAAAAAATGAAGGAAGAAGCATTTTGCATCGTCAAAAAAATTATTTAATCTATTTTACAAGTAAAGATTGATTCAATATTCAATTGCACTTGACGTGTTGAAATGGTGACATATGTCTATTTTTAATCACTTATTATTGTTTCAATGAGTTCAGTGCATTGAAAATATTGGACCCAAGCCTAGTTCATATTTTACATTACTATTTTAACAATATTTCCTACGTCACATACTTTATTCTCTTACGGTTTACAACTCTATTTAAATATTTTTTTTCCTATTTTACATCACGATTATAATAGTACACCCTACATTTTATACTCTATTCTTTTAGTACGATTAAAATAATTGGATGTTGAATAAAATAATGGTGTTTAATATATAGATGTTGCTACAGTTTACCTTACTTTTAAATGTTACTGTATGCAAAATTCTCTTTTTATTTTATTTTTTTATGCATTAGGTGCTATTATTAACGTGCAAAAAAAGATAAAAACACAAAATGGAGCATCAAATGGGAATGCACTTAGTGTTAGTTTGGTAAGAGTTTTTTTATTTTTAATTCCAGAGTTAAAATGAAAGAGAGAGAGGATTCGATTCTTAGATGTTTTCATAAAAATTAAAAATTAAAACCTAAAGATATCAGTTGAGTTACGCAACTTTTAACAATTTGATATATATGGTTCATTTTATTTAGAAAATAAGTTTAGCAAAAGTACAACTATACCGTAACGAAGAAATATTACAAAACATTGTGAATGGGAATTAACAAGATGAAAAAAAAAAAAAAACCAAATTATTGTTTTCGTGTTGGTTGGTATAACTTATTTTTATTGGTTCATTCTATTTGAAATTTTATAAAAAAAAAACATTATATAAGCAAGTTTAATTCCAAATTTCTTTTCCGAAATATATACCCCTTTTCTTATTATATAAATTTACAGTTTATTTAAAATTTATGAATGTTTTTTTGTTTGTTTATTGTAAAAGTGGTTTCGTATACTTCATGTTTCATCAACCAGAATGTTGGTTACAGAGCTTGGCTAAAAGAACTAGTTTCCTTTTCTTGCAGTGGTGCCGAGTACAATCTCTAAAAGCTGATGAAAGAAGAAAGATTCACCTAAAGTGTGATCTATTTAGCTGTCAAGCCTTTATAGATGTTACCTGCATTTAGGCAAGTTTGTCCCAGTACTGAAAAACACTATAGACTATAGTCTTCGGAATAAAACTACAGTCTTTTGAAAAGTTAACGATGCTCTAAGGGAATTAGTTTATAATATATTTATAGAAATTTTTTATAAGAAATGAAAAAAAGTAATTAATTTTTTTAATAATTTTTATATTTTATGTAAAAATTGTATTAAAATTTTAAATTGATTTATTAACAAATGTCCTAATAGCACCGTTAACAACACCCAAATATTTTATCTCCGATAATTTTCCAACAAAAGAAAGAAACGTTCTTTAATACAATACCCCAGAGCCAGACAATCGGGCCCTATCATTTTGAGACTTTTCTTGCTTTTCAAGAATAATATTCATATATTACTTTTACTTTATAATATGAACTGGTAAGTGATAACCAAAAGTTATCTATTAAGTATGTTTATTTGATATTATTTCAAAGAAAGGAATATTTTTGTAAAATATTATTTTAATGGGTGGTACTGTCTGGGTCTCCATGGAGGCATGGACTTGTTGCAATCGTATACCTTACATTTCACAAAACAGCAGTGACAATGAAAGATGAGACTCCATCCCCTGATTAGCACAGTTCAACTAACATCCAATAGAATATTATCACTTACTAAGAAGAAGCTTTTTTATCTTCTTTTCTCTTCTACGATTAATGTTGTCGATCCAGTAATCAAACAGAAACAGCCTTCATTGTCATCCTTAAAGTCTCAAATACAGGAGGACAAGGAAAGATTACTTGTTGAACTCCTTCCTTTCTTCTTTCTTTCTTTCTTTCTTTCTTTCTTATAACTAGTGGTAAAAGACAGTTGTTACTCAGATTCCCAATTAATTACACACCTAAATGCAGATCAAATCAGAAAATTTAAGATTTGCTAGGAGATATGGCCACAAGAAAAAAAAATCTTAGCATGTGGTTCAGCTAGTCTTTTTGTTTTTGGTTGAAATGCAGTATCAAGAGG
The DNA here is from genome assembly GCF_002906115.3 of Quercus suber. Lineage (NCBI taxonomy): Eukaryota > Viridiplantae > Streptophyta > Magnoliopsida > Fagales > Fagaceae > Quercus > Quercus suber. The sequence continues at coordinate 82,739 of NW_027069968.1, forward strand.
TTTATGTACAGGCTATTTTCTTGGGTGTGTATAGTTCCTCCATCCCACACACTAAGTTATTACAAAAAGAAATCCCTTAAGGGTGGTTCCCAAGACGCTAGCTAGAGGATAGCCAAATTCCAATTTCTCCATCCCCACGAGATACTGAAGAATATCTCAACCTTATCAATCAAATGTAAAGATAAAATAAGTATGCCATAAACTTGGTGAACACTATGCAAAAAAACAAAGTGTCAACTCACAACAAAAATAAATTAAAATTACTTTATAAAAGTTAGGTTACTTTATTAAAGATTGTCAACTAGTAAATTTTTCTTAGTTATATTTATCTCTCTCTCTTTTTTCCTGGATAAAAGGGCAACAACCCTTTTGTACAGGCCAAATGTAAAAATATCAAATGCTAAATGTTTCAAGTATCTTTATAGTTTTTTTTAGAAGAAAGTATCTTTATAGCTTGATTGTCTATCCAGAGGGTCAAAACCTCCTTCCCATATATCTAGCCATATTCTTCTTGTAACAGTCCACAATTAAGTTTGAAAGAACTTGGCTACCAACCTTAAAAGATTCTATAAACAAGGTATATATATATATATATATATCTTTTCTATTTTATTAAGTCTTAAGTCTTAAGGGTGGCTCTCAAGGCGCTAGCTTAAGGACAGCTAGGTTCCTATTTCTTTGTCTCCCACGAGATGATAAAGAATATCTCAACCTTATCAATTAAATGTAAAGATAAAATAAATATGTCATAAACTTGGTGAACGCTATGCAAAAAAGCAAAATGTCAACTCACAACAAAAATAATCTAAAATTAGTTTATAAAAGTTAGGTTACTTTATTAAAGATGGTCAACTAGTAAATTTTTCTTAGTTATATTTATCTTCTTTTTTTCCCCCGGATAAAAGGGCAACAACCCTTTTGTACAGATCAAGTGTAAGAATATCAAATACTAAATAGTTCAAGTATCTTTATAGTTTTTTTTAGAAGAAAGTATCTTTATAGTTTGATTGTCTATCCAAAGTATCAAAACCTCCTTCCCATATATCTAGCCATATTCTTCTTGTAACAGTCCACAATTAAGTTTGAAAGAACCTAGCTACCATCCTTAAAAATTTCTATAAACAATGTTATATCTTTTCTATTTTAATTATTAAGACTTAAGGATGGCTCCCAAGACACTAGCTAGAAGACAACCAAGTCCCTATTTCTCTGTCTCCTCCCCCACACCCCCCCCCAGCGCGCACGAGATGATGAAAAATATCTCAACCTTATCAATCAAATATAAAGATAAGATAAGCATGCCATAAGTTTGGTGAACGCTATGCAAAATGTAAGCTCACAACAAAAATAAACTGAGGTTACTTTATAAAAGTTAGGTTACTTTATTAAAGATGATAACTAGTAAATTTTTCTAGATTATATATTTTTTTTTTCCCCGACAAAAGGGCAACAACCCTTTTGTATAGATTAAGTGTAAGAATATCAAATACAAAATGGTTCAAGTATCTTTATAGTTTGATTTTCTATCCAAAGCGTCCAAACCTCCTTCCCATACATCTAGCCATATTCTTCTTGTGATAGTTCACAATTAAGTTTGAAAGAACCTAGCTGCCATCCTTAAAAGATTCTATAAACAAGGTATATATATATATATATATTGGTAAGCTACTTCATTTTTTCGTTATTGTAAATCCACAAACATGTATTTGCTTCAAATCGAGTTTAAGTCGGAAGCATCTAGGCACAGTGAAGCATTTAGGTAGTGTTAGATACCAACGGTAGTCTAGATTCTAGAATAGTATCATATAGTAATGATAAGATAGAGTGTATCAACTCTTGGTTAAGACATGAGAAACATGATTACAGGCAAATGTTATAATTAGAACGTAAATCTAAAAATGTTAGTATAAGTGATGGTATCACTCATGGTTTGAAAACTAGGGGGGAAAAAACTTATTAACAAGAACTATGTAAAATCTGAACCAGAGTCTATGTCTAGTTGTCTACTACTAAGGAAACTTCAAATAATTTATTTATGAAATTAAAAAAATATATATATGTATATATATATATAGTACACTCGATGAATAAGATAATTGTGGTAATAACAAAATCCATTGATTATTCTATGGAACATAATATATATATATATATATATAAATAATGGTCCTTCAACAAGAATTTGACTCTTAAGTATATACTAAATATGAAAGTAATATAGAAATTTTAGACGATTGGAAACATCTTTATAAAGTTCCACAAATTTCTGTTGAAGAGAGAAAAAATAATAATTAACAAGGTAGGAAACACTTATCATGAATATGTAGATATTTCAACACATTTTCACTATTAAACAAATTTGTTTGTTTTCGATGATGACGAAGATAATCAGCTTTCAGATTCTCACGTTCAACCCAGTGATAATGTAAGTAATGAAAAAAATGAAAAGGGAAAAAAAAAATTCATGAAAAAGAATAATCTCTTGAACCTTAAACTCTTTTAAGTCCATAAACCATATCCATTTGTACTTAAGCAAGCATTATCAATGAGAAATTCTATCAAGCCAGAATTGTCATCCAGAATCGAACCCTAGTCTGGTTATTCATTGTTGTTGGTAAAGAAGGTTAAGCCCAAAAAAGTCTGAAGTGAAAAATGACTATTTCGACATCAAAGATAAATCGTTGATCCCAAGAGCGTAAGAATTTTTTTCTTTTTTTTTTTTTTTTAATATATATATATATATATATAAATAATGGTCCTTCAACAAGAATTTGACTCTTAAGTATATACTAAATATGAAAGTAATATAGAAATTTTAGACGATTGGAAACATCTTTATAAAGTTCCACAAATTTCTGTTGAAGAGAGAAAAAATAATAATTAACAAGGTAGGAAACACTTATCATGAATATGTAGATATTTCAACACATTTTCACTATTAAACAAATTTGTTTGTTTTCGATGATGACGAAGATAATCAGCTTTCAGATTCTCACGTTCAACCCAGTGATAATGTAAGTAATGAAAAAAATGAAAAGGGAAAAAAAAAATTCATGAAAAAGTATAATCTCTTGAACCTTAAACTCTTTTAAGTCCATAAACCATATCCATTTGTACTTAAGCAAGCATTATCAATGAGAAATTCTATCAAGCCAGAATTGTCATCCAGAATCGAACCCTAGTCTGGTTATTCATTGTTGTTGGTAAAGAAGGTTAAGCCCAAAAAAGTCTGAAGTGAAAAATGACTATTTCGACATCAAAGATAAATCGTTGATCCCAAGAGCGTAAGAATTTTTTTCTTTTTTTTTTTTTTTTTGAAACAATAAGAGTATAAGAAAATTAAGTGAAAGATAACTAATATTTGAGTAAAGATGGGATTGGTTATTCTTGAGTTTTTAACCCTTTCAAAAAATTATTATTATTATTATTATTATTATTATTCCTCACTTTAGATGAATAGCCATGTTTATGAATAACTCATCTAAATACCTAACAGTAGTGTATTTGGATGGATGGGAAGTGATTCCATTTATATTGAAAAAAAAAATTAAATGATCAATTTTACCCTTATAATGTCAATTTATTATTTATTTCTTTGAATTGAACAAAGGACAGGTATAATTGTCAATTTATATTATGTTTTATCATTTCTACTCATTCAAAATTTTAAATCATCGAAAGAGGAATATTTATTGTCCTCCCCCTATTTATATTTTATTTTTCCCCCTCCCCCTTGCATCCTCTATTTTCCTTAGTTTTTTGTTACTGTTGCAATCAAGTGAGAATTAATCTACCACCAAATTAAGGAGCTCTTCATGACTTCATCCCTCGAGTTCAAAATTCAAATACCACAATACAGCAATTCAACATAACATAAACTTCAGTAAGGACTGGAGTTTTTGAGTAATCCGTCAGTTTGGTCCAGCCACGTTAAACAGACCCAGAGACCTAACCCAGACTAACAGGCCTCGAATAGGCCGAACTAGTCTTAAAAGGCCAACAGTTGCTACCTAAACAATAGACCCAACAAGGTTCACACGATAGGAAACAACAGGCCACTAAGCCTAGACCCAAGTCTATTTTTTTTATGGGAGACACTCAAGTCCCCCACAAAATAAAAGAAAAAAAATAAAAGGCTAAAATTATCTGCCTTTTACAATTATTATTCCGCTTTGCAAGCTGTTAAAATCTATATCACTAATGTCAAAATTATTACTGAAAAAAACAGAAACAAATTCTGCCTAACTAACAAGTCATGTAAAAGTCCAATCCTTTTTGTCCAACCAAAAGGTATTAAGGCCGCTCTGTACTCATACAACTCCAGAAAGACCAAGAAATTAGTAGAGCCATACTGGAAAAATGCATGTGAAACTACCTAAGATTGAACTGGCACACTTCCTTAGAAGAGCAGTTTGTGCTTTTGGAATTCAGAAGAAAGCTTCACCATCCTTTATGAGTTTGCTTATGTCAGCCAGGACCAAACCAGTGACGGGCGACACCAAAACTAACAATGTACCACTACACGGAACCACCATCAGAATGATGGGTTATCAGTTAATTTAAAACATTATAATAACATACACATGAGCAACGACAAAGGAAAAAAAGATTAAACAGTCTGTATGAACTCAGAATGCAGAAATATGATAATTAGGAATGTTAAAAAGAATAAATGAGTAAGGAATTTTTTTTTTTCATCTTTCTATTAATGAGAATATGACTAAACTTTTCACTATATACACGTTATTCTTTAAAAATAGTGATGTATTACACTCTAAATAGGGTACAGATTCCCAAAATGGGGAAAAAAAATGAATGAAATTGAATATGGAATGTGTAAATTCTTTTGATAAGAATATGATACGTACGCAAAATGGCAGAGTCAATCCCTCTGAAAGTCACTGAGCATGTTCATGGGGCTGCTGATAATAATATTCAGGTTGGTTGTCAACTTGATGAGGCTGCTTCAGTCATTAACCAAAATGAAAACCAGATGACTTGAAAGATCTGCTGGAAAGATCTGGCAGCCTGCGGATTGCAATAACAGCAGCTGCCAAGGCAGCAAAGGAAGCCAAAACAAAGGCAGGAATATTTCCTCCACCAAATAAAGCATCCCACGGCCCCGCACCAAGTGATACAATCATCTGAATAAATCAACACGGTTGATATCAGCATCAACTAGATTAACAACTTTCATTTATTAATAACTTTAAAATGAAAGTAAGTGTGTATAAGCGTTTATCATGACCAAACCAGAGTAAAAAAAGAAAAAGTAACTTTTATAGCCCCATCAATATCCCCAAAATTTTAAAGAATATATCACAACTTTAAAAAAAAAAAAAAAAAAAAAAGGGGTGACTATGGTACATTGTTGGTGGAAATTTTTTTAGTGTGGCTAAATTGGCACATTGCAAGTAAATATAAGCATCCAAAGACACATTGAAATGAAGTTAGAATTTTAATAAGCTCAAACTAAAAATATATGGCAAACAAGCACACAAGGCAGAAAAATGTGGGGAGAAGATTAGCAGAATTAAAGAAAGAAAGAAATAACAATAATAATAATAATAATAATAATAAAAGCATCCTCATGGAGCTATGAAAACAGCCGTGTAAATTATGGACGTTTTTAAAACACGCCTTTTTCATCAGTTGCCAAATGGGGACTAACATTATGTTTGGGTTTAAAAACACAGTGATGCAAGACAAAACCAAAATGATATAACAATAAAATTGAAGAGCAGAAAATAGAGGATAGGTAACCTAGGGATCAATACCTAGGTTTACTCGGAGTTAGCACCAAGCGAGAGAGAACCTCTAGGAGGCAGCACTTACATTTGCTTGGAGTCAACACCAAACCATTGGAAAATTTTCAAAGAAATTTTATTAATAAAAAAACTGTTATCCATCTCATTAGGAATGCAATAAATGCTTATATAAACTTTTTGGACTAAACCCTAATTCCAATTCTACTTGACCTAGTAAATGACTTGGGAAAACTTAATTATTGAATTACACACCCAAAAATAAAAACCCTTACTCTCTAATTAATAAAATACTCATAACCTAATTAGCAACTAAAATCTAAAATAAAAATCTACTTGACCAATAAAAATACAATTGACTCCCAAAATTAATAAAGTCAAATTACACAAAATATTTCTTTGCACTTCCTGCATCACTCACTTTTTAACACCGAAAACTAGGTAACAAATGGGCACTTAACTAGTAAACTACAAAACAACAATAAGATTTAGATTGTTGTTTTAGGACTCTTTCCATTCCAACTTTGTAAAAAAAAAGTGAGTAACCACTTACAAATTTTAATGAGGAAAATGAACAGAAAATAAAGAAGAATGCATGGAAATACCTGTGGAACAACAATTGCAAGATTTAGCACTCCGATAGCCAGCCCTGTATAGCCATACAAACTCTTCAGAATTACAACTAGATAAAGATCGTAACAATAAGAAATAAAGAAGAAATTGTTACAGACCTTGGCCGCCACCAGAATCAGCAGTCAACTCTGCTGTGACAGAAAATGGAACACTGTATGTAATCTGCAACACACAAACAATCAATACCAGCAAACACATACTTCTGAGGGCAGAAATGGAGACAAATCAAGTAATACTGCAAGGAAAATATGCTTACAGCAAGAGGAAAGCCAAGAAGAGCAAATACAATCAAGGAAGCTATCCTGATTGCTGCACTCCCACCAATTACATGTTGAATCCCTTCAGAATATTCTCGGACGGATACCAAACTAATGATAGCAGTGCCTGCCATGCAGACAAACACAATAAAATTGCTCATTGCCCATACTAGTCTTGCCCCAAGCCACTGACACATTGGCTCAATAAGGAAAGAACTAATGCCAAGAACAACCTATACCACAAGAAATATGAACTTTCTTTTAGATAATTATATACCTATCAAAAAAAAATAACTGTTTAGCAAGATAAGACACTATTTACAAATTTCCATTATCATCAAGTTGTGAAAAATATTCTTATTGTAATTTGAAAAAAGAATGAGTCATTTCAAATAAAATTTAAAATTACAGATGCTCAATTTTTGAGTTCTTACTGAATTCAATAGCAAACCGAATGCACCTTCTCTGACACCTTGATCATACTTTTGTACTTCAGAAAGGTTTCCTTTTGGATCTCCATGATAAACTTCCCTCCCCATCCAATCAGTATCAAAAAGAAAGAACGGGAACCAGGACAGCTGCATTTAAGATTATAATTGCAAACATCATAAGGTTAATATGGAGGGTTGAACCAGCAATCATCACATAAAAACACTAATATAACACATGCACAGAGTAATGCAGAAGTGATGGCAGATGAGGCCCAGGCCTCCAACACATGACATAAGTAGAAGTATTTATTTTTAAAAACTTAACAAAATTCCAAATTAGAAACTTAGTTACTATAAGTCAATATTTTTATATTTAATACTCAACAAAAAAGAACATTTTTAATCTTACTTTTTAGTGTCCATTTTAAATATTAGAAACCAATTTGTTTTCAAAATAAATCTCAATTGTCTCATTTCTCCCTCTAGATAACCCTTAACTTTCTGTAAAAATCTTCATTATGCTTCCCCCCCCCCCCCCCCCCAAACCCTCCCATCCCCCATGTTTGTTGATTTAATCATACTTCACATAGGATAGATTAGGGAACTCTGTCTGCATGTGCTTTTGGTGGGATTTTGAAAAGAAAGAAAGATGATCTTGAGATTGGCCTAGTTTGCAACCAAATTAGGTTTGAAAAGTTTGAATCTTGGTGATAGAGGATTACAAGTTGTAGAAATTCTAGGCAGCATCAAAATTAGCATCTTATGACTGGTTTAATGGTTTATTTGGTGGCTAACAAGGAAAAATATAAAGTTCTAGAGTATTATGGGTAGGGAACATGGTGTGATCTGGGATTGCTAAGAGAGAATATCGTTGCTGTTCAGGAGCTCTATGAAATTTTTGTGAACAGTATTGGCATGCCAAAGAAGAAGAGAACGAAAGAACAAAATACTCTACGCACTCTTGCCCCAAAACAAACAATAATCCATTAATCAAAATCTTTGAATTCTTTGAAAGCATTAAGCACAAATGTAAATGATTCTTTAATTGACTCTAGGAACACAGCCACATTACGAATATGGCAATTCTTGAAAACTATGATACAACACAGTGAGAGCACAACAATTAATTTATTAATATATATATATATTTCATAACTTCATCCGGGTCTGTTCTTAGTATCATATATTTGTTTATAGCCAGTCCAATCCCAGGAAAAGGAGAAGGGTAGTGGTAGGTTAACAGCCAGCGTAAACTTTAGTCACTCATTGGGGGTGTCCCTAAGTTACATGTAGCTAACCCAAGCTAACCCAAACTAATCTTGTCAAGGATCCATAACCGATCCCAAAATTTTGGCACTAAGACTTTGTAGGGATTTATAGGCCAGTTTTTAGGATTGGAAAGCCTTGAGGGTTTGGTTATAGCTTGGAAATGAGATGAGACTGGTGTTTGATCTGAGATTTTGGTAGATTGAAGATTAGGGTTAGTGATTTACGCCTTGGGAACTTCAAGTATAGTATGAGAATATTAGAATGTGAGTGGTTGGCGAGGGTTCTTGAAGGAATATGCAAGTAGAATTTGATGAAAATGCAACAAGGGTTTCAGATTGCAAGCATCGGATGATGGATCTAGAGGATGGATTGCATGAATGTGGTGAGTGATGGAATGGATTGTGACTTTTTCAAGAGTCACCTCTGCCAAGATGAGACTACTTCTAGGTAGTCTTTACCCCAAGAAATTAACAAGAGAGAAAACAAGACTAAGCAATCAAAATGACTATTCTTCATTCAAAGGTCCAAATAAGAGTTACAACACCTATTTATACATCACTTGCCCTATTCTAAGTGGCCACACATGACTCAATAATTGGCTTACTAATTAGTGCTCACAAGAATTAACACGTGATTAATGTGTTACATGTGCTTGAACCCTAACTAGCCCAACTTAGTCTAGTTACTAGTAACTAACTTGCAACTAACAAACCCTTATACGTGCCAATCATGCAATCTGATCCAAAAGATCAAAATGCTCTTGGTTGACAAATCAAGGTTGATCCACATGCATGGGAGTGAGGGAAATCTGTCACAAAAATATAAGAGCATTTGGACAAGGGATTGCCATTCAGCACTAAGTAGTGATGGAAGTGCCGATAAGGCCCTTCAGTCTGCCAATCAGCACTTCCTACAATGCTAGGATTTTTTCGTATTTCTCAACTTCATGTGAGTTGCCAACAAAAGTACATTGATTAATCTTTTTTTCAAAATAATAATAAACATTTTTCAGGTTTTAAAAATAAAGAACTGTTTTAATAATAAATTTTTTTGGGAGGGATAAGCGCTTCATTCTCTTTTGGGGGTAATCGATGTTCTAATAATAAAGCTGACATATAATAAATAAATTAGAGAGAGAGGGGGAAAAAAAAAGATTATAACAGAACATATTTATCTTTGGTCAATTTGTGAATAAAGAGCACACACCTAAAACATAACAAAGAAAATAAAAGGAGAACCAGATACGACATAAAAAAACCTAATGATAACTTTCTAAGTGAAGAAACAATTATTTAACTCCTAAATTTCAATTGATTTGACCTTCCAAACCATAAATCTTAGAATCTACAAAGTTGCGAAGAACAGCAAATGAATCTTTGATAGCTGCATCAAAACTATCCCTTATCTTAGGCAATTGACAGAAAGCATTGATATAGGCATTTCTTTTTACCCTTAAATGAATGCCACACCATATTATTCGGTAGTGTGATTTGATAAGAAATAGTTGGCATCCTTCATCTTCTTTATTATAATGCAACATTGTTGAAGGTGTTTGACATCCTGCCATTTCTAAAATGTACAAAAGGAATATAAATAGCTATATTTATCTTCTTCAATTCATAAATTGAGAACATAGTGATATACTTAGTTTTATAATGATAACTTTGATTTGCAGTTTTTTTTCCATTTGATTATATATGAAAATAGTTGCACTTATTCCATATATTCTTTGCTATAGTTCACAGATTCTACAACTTAGTAGTTCAAAATTCTTTTTAAAGGCTTTACATCATATAATTTTTGTTTTTGTATTGGAGCTAAATGTTCGCTTCACCAACTTTCGTAATACTCAATATCTGAAAATTACATCATTCCCAAATCACACTTAAATCTCCGTGTTTAAAAATACAATCAATGAGTTAAACAATAAACAATTACAGATTTTGTCAGTACAACTTGATAGATTAAAACTCTCAATGTTGAAGTTCATCTCAAGTACTCAAGCCCCTACAAAATTACTCTATAATAAGATCATATTAGTTCAAAATTAAATTACAAATTTATAGGTATATGCAAGTTTCCATTTCACATAAACTTATCCATTTGACTTATTTCTTTTTATCAAGTAAAAACAAATATGCTAATAGTTAATATCCATGCAAGACTGAGATATACCATAAGACCAATAAGCTGATTCAAAGATCTTACTAACAACCTCTTGGCCTAAAAAAAGTAATCTTTCTTAAGGTCAGAGCAAAATATGAACAGCAATAAATTANTAAGCAATCAAAATGACTATTCTTCATTCAAAGGTCCAAATAAGAGTTACAACACCTATTTATACATCACTTGCCCTATTCTAAGTGGCCACACATGACTCAATAATTGGCTTACTAATTAGTGCTCACAAGAATTAACACGTGATTAATGTGTTACATGTGCTTGAACCCTAACTAGCCCAACTTAGTCTAGTTACTAGTAACTAACTTGCAACTAACAAACCCTTATACGTGCCAATCATGCAATCTGATCCAAAAGATCAAAATGCTCTTGGTTGACAAATCAAGGTTGATCCACATGCATGGGAGTGAGGGAAATCTGTCACAAAAATATAAGAGCATTTGGACAAGGGATTGCCATTCAGCACTAAGTAGTGATGGAAGTGCCGATAAGGCCCTTCAGTCTGCCAATCAGCACTTCCTACAATGCTAGGATTTTTTCGTATTTCTCAACTTCATGTGAGTTGCCAACAAAAGTACATTGATTAATCTTTTTTTCAAAATAATAATAAACATTTTTCAGGTTTTAAAAATAAAGAACTGTTTTAATAATAAATTTTTTTGGGAGGGATAAGCGCTTCATTCTCTTTTGGGGGTAATCGATGTTCTAATAATAAAGCTGACATATAATAAATAAATTAGAGAGAGAGGGGGAAAAAAAAAGATTATAACAGAACATATTTATCTTTGGTCAATTTGTGAATAAAGAGCACACACCTAAAACATAACAAAGAAAATAAAAGGAGAACCAGATACGACATAAAAAAACCTAATGATAACTTTCTAAGTGAAGAAACAATTATTTAACTCCTAAATTTCAATTGATTTGACCTTCCAAACCATAAATCTTAGAATCTACAAAGTTGCGAAGAACAGCAAATGAATCTTTGATAGCTGCATCAAAACTATCCCTTATCTTAGGCAATTGACAGAAAGCATTGATATAGGCATTTCTTTTTACCCTTAAATGAATGCCACACCATATTATTCGGTAGTGTGATTTGATAAGAAATAGTTGGCATCCTTCATCTTCTTTATTATAATGCAACATTGTTGAAGGTGTTTGACATCCTGCCATTTCTAAAATGTACAAAAGGAATATAAATAGCTATATTTATCTTCTTCAATTCATAAATTGAGAACATAGTGATATACTTAGTTTTATAATGATAACTTTGATTTGCAGTTTTTTTTCCATTTGATTATATATGAAAATAGTTGCACTTATTCCATATATTCTTTGCTATAGTTCACAGATTCTACAACTTAGTAGTTCAAAATTCTTTTTAAAGGCTTTACATCATATAATTTTTGTTTTTGTATTGGAGCTAAATGTTCGCTTCACCAACTTTCGTAATACTCAATATCTGAAAATTACATCATTCCCAAATCACACTTAAATCTCCGTGTTTAAAAATACAATCAATGAGTTAAACAATAAACAATTACAGATTTTGTCAGTACAACTTGATAGATTAAAACTCTCAATGTTGAAGTTCATCTCAAGTACTCAAGCCCCTACAAAATTACTCTATAATAAGATCATATTAGTTCAAAATTAAATTACAAATTTATAGGTATATGCAAGTTTCCATTTCACATAAACTTATCCATTTGACTTATTTCTTTTTATCAAGTAAAAACAAATATGCTAATAGTTAATATCCATGCAAGACTGAGATATACCATAAGACCAATAAGCTGATTCAAAGATCTTACTAACAACCTCTTGGCCTAAAAAAAGTAATCTTTCTTAAGGTCAGAGCAAAATATGAACAGCAAAATGACTAACAACTAATTTGAAAGTAATACACAGAAACAGGAGCTATTGATATAAGAACTGGAGTGCTTACCCAACTAAGAGCCATAACAATAAGCACTGAATGCATCGAAGGTGGCAAATGCCTTAAACTAGTCAACAAATTGACTAACACAGATCCGGGGCCATCATTAACGCTTTCATTTTGATGATCCTCAACTATAGAGTTGACCTGTGTTAGGTTTCTAACCCTTTCGCCATTGGCATTAGCATTAATTGGCATATCAGGCATTGACTTCGAATGATCAAGGCCATTTTGTTGAGGATCATCCAACAAAGGTGCAGAATCCGACAGATGCTGGGGCTGATTCACAGTAAGTGGAACCTCATTTGCAAAATAAAGTGTCACAAGCGTGCAAAGAGCCAGGAAAACCTGCAGATACACCAAACACCATTCTTTGACTCAGAATCGTACAATTTGATGCCAGCAGAACACATACAGTTGCAAACTGTTTTTTTTTTTTTTTTTTTAATATTAATTAATTAATTAAAAAATAAGTGAACTTTTTTTTTTTTTTGATAAGTAAAAAATAAGTGAGCTTTTGAACTACTAAAAAGGTATGTGTATAAAAAGAAGAAAGAAATTTCAAAGCTATGTCAATATGGATTTCCTTTGTCAATCAGAACCTAGAGCAATTACTTATAGGGAACTATTATTTCCATACCAATAATATCTGCTTCCAGGCTCCTCTCTCTTACACACGCGGGGCCCATTTCGGGTGTAAAAATAGCAGTTCCACAACTTAAAATAGGCATGTCCTAATCAAATTTAACATGCTATAATACACAAGTTTCTGAGAAAGCATTTCCCCAACTTAAAGTAGGCATGTCCTAATCTAATAATTACTTTTAGCATTTCCCCATGAAAGGGTTTCCTTTTTCATTTGGACGGCAGTTTGGGGGAATATTCTCACTTATGAAATCTTAGGAAGAGAGACTACATTATAGTGGACTGGTGCTGCATGTGCCTATGTAGTGGGGAGACTGTGGATCACCTTTTGATGCATTGCAATGAGGCGAGGCTTATCAGTTGTGGAGCTTTGTCTTCCAATCTTTGGGATCTACAGGGTCCTACTGGAGAGAGCACTTGATCTTATGTTTGGCTGGAGGAACTGGTTAGGTAAACATTCTTCAGGCATTTGGAATTTGGTTCCGTTATTCTTGATGTAGACCATATGGCAGAAACGCAATAGGAGAACATTTGATGATGTGGTGAGTACAGGGATCAGCTACTACCCACCTTCATAGGCTCTCTGTTTGATTAATCTCATGTAGGGGGTTTTAAGCATAGAGATTTGATTCCATTATTTTTAGAGTCTGTCCTTTTGTACATAATTGTTCTGAAGTTTTTGTAATTCTTTAGGCTACCTGGTGTTCATTGTACATGAAGTAGTCTTCATTTATTAAAACTATTCTTACTTATCAAAATAAAATAAAAATTGTGCTTCATTTACATATGATAAATCATTTAAGAAGTCACAATAATAGATACCATAATACACATGATTGACAGGAAAAAAATAATATTTTTTTCAAATAAATGTCAGAGAAGTAATTAACTATATAAAATGGGAAAGATTCATGCAAGTATACTAACTCACCACCGCAACAAGGAACGCTGCTTTGAGATTTCCACAAGCATCACAGCAAGCATTACTTGTCAGGAATGGAAACCATCTGCTCATAAATGAATTTCTCAAATAAATTAATCTCCACAAAAACTTAAGTGTTGAATTTGAACAATGAAAACACAAAATCATATTTCAACTGAGACAAACCAGAGTGGGAAGTGCAAGACACAGAGTTTCTTTAAGTCTATATGGTTGATTTTTTAATAATAAAGATTTTAAAAAATGGGGAATGAATTATGATATCTAATCAGAGATGAAGGAATGCATCGAACGAATCACATAAAGACATGCACAAGCCAAATCTACAGAAACAGCATATTACAACTAAACAACATTCAAAGGGTGTCACCTGTGCCAACTTCCACTAGCACCTGCAGAGTATCCTAGAATGTTTCCAACAGCCATCCATGAGCAAAATACAGCATTTGCTGAATTACGTTGATCGGGCCCTAAAAATATAGTCATAACATAAGTTATAATGTTTTGCATTAGCATGTAGTTTGTAAGTAAAACATGTAAATAAAGATTGAGTTCCTAGGTCTCACTAAATTATAAGAACCCATATGGAAAAGATATAGGAGTAAAAAAATAAGCCACCTGATAGATCGGCAAGAAGAGCACGAGCTGGTCCCTACAAACAATAAAAGTTCCATTGTTTGCTCACATTCATGGTGGTTAATGGCATAAGATTTAAATTGCAGTGATTGGAAACCAGAAATAAAATTGTTTCAAGAAGCCTTACCTGCACTGTATTGTTGGCAAGATCCAGCATCCAGAAACCAATAATAAAGACAATAGCTGCCCTAGTCCGGGTACCTTTGTATTTACTGCATTTGCATAGATGAGTGTTTTTAAACCTCAAATATTCCATATATGTGAAATAGAAAAAACAAAGAATCAAGAGGAGGCAATAGGAACCTGCAATGCTCCTTCGTGTCACCTAATATATATCCAATGTCTGCAGAAAACCCGATTAATATCACCTATATTGCAAGACTTAGTTTAGCTAATATAAAAAGCTGTAGACAACAACAAATTTAAGAGATCCAAGAGTTCCTAACACTTACTGCTACTGAGATCATGAGAGATCCTACAAAAATGAATGGCCGTCTTCTTCCATATTTAGAAGTGCATTTATCACTCCAAATACCGACACATGGTTGAACCTGAAAAATAATAAGCAAGTAACTCAAGAACATAACCATCGGAATTCGGAAGCAGACATATATTAAGGTGACAAATATGCAGAAGAAATTTAAGACTGTATTGCATGAGCACATCTATAGACAATTAATAAATCACCACAGAGACAAACATCAAAGGGCATTAAGGGGTTCAGTAAAATCAAGAGGCATCATAGATTCATAGTGCACAGGATCTGAAGTACCAGAAGGCATTGATGAAGCTTATGAAACATTTTTTATTTTTTATTTTTTTCATTTTCTGTAGAAATGACAAGAAAATTAAGAAGCTGTAGAAACCATCCATTCCTATGGACAAATTGTAACCAATTGAAGCAGACACCCAATACAGGCCTCCTATTTTCCTTATTTACTATTTGGGTTGTTCTTGGTACTACATAACGAATCTCACAGACTAAAGGTAGTATTCAACTGCTACTACGCATAGTGTAGTCAAAGTCCATTGTGGCAAATATTATAAATCATCTTCATTAAGCACAAGTACTTTCTATTGAAGGTGGCACTACTCAACATGCAAGTTGCTCCTTTCATTTTCATTTTGTCTATTTGCACGTGATGGCTTTTGGGGGGAAGGCATACTCTTTTCAAACAGAAACAAGCTATAAGATAGAATTCATTAGATAAACAAAGACATGACTAGAAACGGTTTGCATTCCATATTGATTCCAACATGATATGATGATGTGTTATATATTGGTAAGAATTAAAAGGGGCAATACATACCAAATCATACAAAGCGGCAATGTAAAAAAAATAACTGGACCATCAGTCACACAGTGAGAAAACCAAAAAAGAAGGAAATAAAGTGATTGCTATCACCTACCACAAGACCAGTAATAGGGCCACAAAGCCAAATAAATGAAGAAAAGGCATGCTCTATTCCAAGTGTCTGCAACAATTAGTTGAGAGCATTAGTTAATCAGAATGAAGCTCAAGCATAAAATTAAAAAGAACTCAATACAGTTTGACTGATAAAGGCAGAGATACCATAAACCATCAAACCAATAATGAATAAACTGTGAGAAGATAACAAATTGCATAATTTAAGCTGGAAAAAAATTCAGAAGAACAGAGATGATAATGATATTACCGTTAAACATCCTTTTACATAGTAACAGTTGAAACAGTTCTGTTTCACACTTAAAAATTTGAGCTTTCAACATTCTCCGGAATCCTGATGCTACAAGCATTCAATGCATTTGTGATACCAACTATGACCATGTTATTTTATTTTGGTTATTATTTAGTTGTCAATTTTGACAGCAAGGGAGGTGGGTAGGAGAGTTGGAGCTGAGGCATCCTATATTTTAGCATACATAATGGTAAGGCTCCATGCAAAGTAGCAATGGGAGAATGGCTATTGATCAACAAGTTTCTTAGAAAGCGGATTAATAAGTTCTCTAAACTCATCTTCAATTCATAACGTAATTTTTTTTAAATCTGGAATTATGTTAGGTGGTACCATCCAAACATTGTAAAGACGGGTTTTGTTTAGCATAAACAGAAAAAAGTCTTCAAACATTATACTTTCCTCAAAAAGTAGATTTTATTCTCCTTTTTCCAAATAAGAAATTGCATTAAATTAGGCATCAACAATCAAGAGCTATATTTTGTATCGAATTCAAATTGGTGCAACTATTTTGTCCTTTTTTGGTAGGTACACTTGTGGCCAGTGGTTCTTCAACTCACAACCCCGCCCCTCCACTTTGCTCTTAAATGAAGAGGACATTGAACTCGTGCTAATTACTCATTAGTGCATTTAGTTGTCTTTTTTCATTTGGAGTTCTAAAAAGAATGTCAACATTGATGCAATCAACTTTTTTGTGCACAAGTGATGTACACAGCCAATTATACTTTTCTCTCTTGAAAATTGTTGAAAAAAAAAAAAAAAAAAAAAAAAACTAAACATAGGGTGTGCCTAATGACTTACTGCATTCATTGTTATTGTTAGAATCACGTGGTTAAATGATTAAATTTACTATATCCCAATAGCTCAAGCTTTTGAGACAATCAGTAATTTAACATGATATCAGACAAGTCATAATTTAACAATTATATTAATTTTTTTTTCCTTTTTTCAGAAAAACAAAGTCGAACTATACACAAATATCAATAAAAACAAATAATCTTATCTCGAATATCGATTTAAATCCTCCAAGGGAAAAGTTAATAGATGCCTAAGGAAAACTATTTCTAGAAATTTTTTATGAGAAGAAAAAAGCAACTAATTTTTTTGACAGTTTTTTATATTTCCCATAAGATCCTTTCCTAAAGCTTTTAACATGACCTGTCATTGAAATCTACATTTTTCTCTTTTTCAAACAATGCTGCATTATATACCTACTAATTGAACATTTAGTATAGGACATACCAAACATCCCGTTGAGAATTTCAATTTCCCTCTATATACAATGACATTAAAATTAGCGGCACTCAAAATCACAAACTCCCTGTAATTCTCTCAATCTTAAAGAAGCATCTAAATTCTCAATCAAGCAGTTTCAAGCTCCTCAGATCCGAATCGAACACAAACCACACCAATTCAAATCACATAAACAAAAAACGAAAACAAATTTGAAGAGAGAGAGAGAGAGAGAGAGAGAGAGCATGGACCTGAATGTAGGGAGTCAAGAGAGAGAGCTGCAAGGCCCAGCCGAATTGGACGCCGGCGGCGATGGTGCAACTGAGAACAAGAGTCGCCAAACTACAATTCTTTTTCTCTCCGGGAAGAGGCGGAGACGAAGACGGAGGAGGAGGAGGAGAAGAAGAATTGAGATCGATCCGGTGGTTTGGGGAGGGGGAATCGACGTCGACGTCGACGACTCCAACCATTTCCACTTCCGCCGCATCGTCCTTCAGGTTCTTGTACGGAAACCGGATTGACACTGACTCGGTCTTCCCCGCCATGACTCGGACGCTGACTCTGTTGCGATCGGTTACAACCGCCTTACATTCGAGAAATTATCGATACTGAGTTTAGGCCTTTGGCTTTTTTGAAAGATAGATCTGGATGTAGAATTTGGATTTGGATTTAAAGAAATTAGAGAAATTTTGCAGAGAGAAATTTCGGCGGGTATGGTGGTGTGAATGTGTGAGAGAGAGATACAGAGATCAGTCTGTGTTTTGCTGCGTTGCAGCACCACGAAGAGTCATATGCTACATACCAAAAATAAATAAAAATTGACAACTATTTTTTTTTCATCGGAACAATTTGCCTTAAAAAAAAAAAAAAAAAAAAAAAATGGTGCTTCTAGACTTTATCTTTTTTCTTTAATTATCTTTACTTTTTTTGTTATTAAATTTATTATAAGAAAAAATAGTCAAATTAAATTTTACAAAAGTTATAATTTATTTTTTAAGGGTGAAAAGGATAATGATTTTGCTGTTGGTCTATTATTCAATTATTTAATTTTTTAAAAAGAAAAAAATCATTTTAATTTTAGGATTAATTCTATTAACATTTCTTAAGGTTTGAGTTAATGCCAATTAGGTTCAAGATTTTTCAAAACTGAACAATTTAGTCACTAAAGTTAGGGGTGTTTACGAGTCAGTTCAGGTTGGGTTTATGCCCAACCTGCAACCTACTCATCCAAATTGGGTGGAGATTTTCTAAACTTGCCGCTGACCAATGAAGGAGTCAAGTGAAATTGGTTAGGTCTTCGTCGGATGGTAGACGGTATTGGTCAAAGTCAAGAAGGACATGTAGCCAAAACTCGCCGAATCTGGCTGAAATATGGCTGTATTTGGTGAGATCTGACCGAGGAATTCCTCAGACGGCAAAGAACGACAGACTTTTGGTGGTGGAATTGGTCAAGTCGGTTGAAATTGGGTTTTGATGAAATGACCCGTCAGAATTGAGTTTTGGACATCGAAAACTGCCGCTAACTGTCACAAGAGTTGAATCGAACGATTTTTGTAGTGGGTGGGTGGGTCAGGTCCATGGATGGTCTGGAAGGCCCTAACTAAAGTCAAGATTCTTCAAAACTGAACAATTTAGTCACTAAAGTTATAGGTGTTTACGAGTCGGTCCAAGTTGGGTTTATGCCTAACCCGTAACCTACTCGTCCAAATTGGGTGAAGATTTTCTAAACTTGCTGCCAACCGATGAAGGAGTCGAATCAAATTGGTTGGGTCTTCATTGGATGGTAGTCGGTATCGGTTGAAGTCAAGAAGGAGGACATGTAGCCAAAACTCGCCAGATCTGGCTGAAATATGGCTGTGTTTGGTGAGATCTTACCGAAGAATTCCTCAGACGGCAAAGAACGATGGACTTTTGGTGGTGGAATTGGTCGGGTCAGTTGAAATTGGGTTTTGATGAAATGACCCGTCGGAATTGAGTTTTGGATGTCGAAAACTGCCGCTATCCATCACAAGAGTCGAATCGAACGATTTTTGGATTAGGCTAGTTGGTTTGGGTGGGTGGGTCAGGTCTGGATAGCCCTAGCTAAAGTCAACTTTGTACTTAAGGCGATTGAGAAAAATAATTAACTAACCTAACAATATTTAAGGACTAAGTTGGCTTTTGGAATCAAATTGGTCAATTTTCAAAAAACTCTTGAAGTTGGTTAGGATAAACTCAGAATATGTTAATGAAATTTATCCTAAATTTTAAAAAGAGAACAATTTCGTTATTCCATTTATTTTCTATAAGAATTTTATTTACATGTTTTGGATCAATTTGATTTATTTATTTCTCTCAAATAGGTTTTACGTCAATTTGATTGTAGTGAGATAGCTCAACATTTGTTGTTGACTTGTTGACCAACGTAAATAACTTCTGAAAAAAAAAAAAAAAAAGAAGATAAAATTATAAAATTATTATATGTTAAAGATTAAGACTTGTTGACCAACGTAAATAACTTCTGAAAAAAAAAAAAAAAAAGAAGATAAAATTATAAAATTATTATATGTTAAAGATTAAAGACAAAGATAGGATTACATGTCTAAATGGAGTGTGTTCGGATATAATTTTTTTATTAAATTTTTTTGTAAAATATAATCATATTTGAAAAAAAAAAAAATTGGGTCTTCAAAAAGATATTAATAAATAAATTAATTAAAAACTTAAAAGAAAAAAGCTGTTGCAAAAGTGATGCTTCCTATGAAATCCAAAATGGATCCACCACTTGAGGAACGCCCAGGCGACTTTGTTGAAACTTTATTCTAATTTCTGACTTTGATTCAACTTCTTCCACTTCCAAAAAAAAAAAAAAATCTGACTTTAATTTTTGTATTAAAAAAATGGTAATTGTCTTTTTCGGGTAAGCCAATGAGTAACATCAAACGGAAGGTGCGATGCAAGTGTTGGATGAGACACACGGTAATTTGGATAATGTAATGGAATCAGGACCGTTGATCGGATAAACAAAAATTCAACACATTGATTTTACTTTCCGCAAAGGAAAGGGAAACCCCAACCGACAGTGGAATTTTGTCGAGTCAGATTCACGTTTAGCCTACACTAAAGACTTTCCACAAATCGCAAAAATTAGTCTTGGACACGTGTAATCAATACTCAAAAGGAGCTGCAAATTAAAGTTTTAGCCAATCAACTATAAAGAAAATGTTCTTAATTGTGCAGCAGTCACAGCTGTCCAAAACAACATTCTTTGAGTTATTAATTATAATTAAAATTTGTCCGACACAGCCGCTCACAAACTCACAAAAAATACCAAAAAAAAAAAAAAAAAGTACAATTGTTGAGTCGAGGAGTTTTTGCTCGTTCTTATTTGAGTCTAGCATTAACACAATAGTTATATTAGCTGTTGTGAAATTTTTTTTTTTTTAGGGTATGTTTAGGCTTTCTCTAATGATTTCATACAACTTGTTTGAATACAGCTGGCAGCGTGTAAGTGTTTTGGAGTTTTGGTTTTTTTTTAGAAGAACATTTCACGTGATTATACACTGTTTAGTGGGTTTTATGCATTGTTTACGAGACCTGTGAGGTCAGAGTATCGGGTAGCCTTAGCCCACTCCAAGCCAAGCCCAAATGACCCACGCCGAGGATGCACGATGGGTTCAAGGATGACCCTGTCCTCGGGCGTCCGAGATCTCGGAAAAACACGAGGACCACCCTACCAAAGGACTCCTGGAATATCCGAGGAGGAAAGGACCCAGTGCCACGCGTTGACAACAGAAGTACGAAGAAGGAGCAAGCCTTGGGCGAACTGTCACCTCGGTATTGAATACGCTCACCTAACCCTTCTGGCCGCATTAATGGGGATGTAACCCCTTGACAGAGCAACATCGATCAGGGTGAACCACTGGAGTATGGATATGGCCTCTGATAGGACAGACGGTCAGGAGGGAGACCAATAGATGATCAACAGGAGGAGGAAGAGAGGGATATATAATAGATGTGAGCAAAATGTATAAGGGGGGAAAAAAGGAGCAAAAGGGGAAGAAAAAACCTCCTCGGCCCATGGCCGAGGAGCATCCCCCAGTTGTAAGCTATTCTTAATATTCTTCAATAAAAGGAAAGTAGTTCATGCTTCATGAACGCCAGCGAGCGCCTAAACCTTCGATCCACTTTCTACAAATTCATTGTTCTGGGTTCGTTGGGCCTTTAACCCATACCCTTTGGGCTAGGGCTACAAAAACAGACCCTACAATTGGCTACAAAAACAGACCCTACAATTGGCGCCGTCTGTGGGAAGGATTAGTGCGCTGGCCAGCGTGACAGGCGATCATTCTAAGTAATCGTTCTACGGAAGATTGTTGGTGATGCAAAAAAAAAAAAAAAAAAAAAAAAAAAAAAAACTACCAAACAGACGTTGCAGAAAGATAAAAGTTCAAAGCAGATGATCCAACAGAAACAAAAAAGAAAAAACTGCGCATTACTTTATTAAACAAAAAATTACAATGTACAATCAGAGGCTCAGGCAGGCGTGTTTTAAGACTATTCCTACAAGCTAGTTCTACAATCAGAGGCCCAGGTGTACCTGTCCTAAAACTAGCTAGAGGGAAGTGTCAACCCGTACTCTTATTGGCATCAAGAGAATGGGAGAACTTCACAGTAAGATGGGGGAAGGGGGCTGAGGCTGGCTCGCTTCAAGGCCACCAACAACTCCTTTCTCGGTGCGGCGGAGCTTGAACAAAGCGAGGAGCAGATGCAGGGGCACCGGGATGCCCTCCCCTGTGATGTTCCCTTGATTCTCTCCAATCCTCACGAGCGTTGGCCGTTGGAGACGGCAACACTTGGGCACCAGCCATAACACGAGTTCGCACGTCTCCTCCGTCGGGGGTGCGCTCCGGGGAGAGACATTAGGTACTTCAGCGACATCCCTCCTGGCCACCGCGTACGGCACTGTCAATGTTACGCCTAGACTCTGCCGCGCTGGAAGCCCAGTGGGGGCTGCAGTTACAATGGCTCTTGACACGGATGTCCTCACACCCACCCAAAGCCGCCCCATATCTGCCAACTCCGGTCACAATTCCGGCGGGATTATTAAAGGGGCTTGGGGAGTTGAAAAGGCGTGTTTTTCTGTTTGTGTTGGGAAGTTCATGGAGTATGGAGAAACCATCCCCCCGGAAGGCCTTATATAAAGGATGAAGGTTAGTGAGAATTAATCCACACAGAATTCGAAAAGAGAATTATCAGCAGTGCTAATCACGAAGCTACCAAATTCCAAGGGGACCGTAGACCACTGGATTTGTATTAATTCACGAGGACATTAATGAAGGCGCGCCTCGTACACCGAAACGTCAAGCGCAGAGCGCGAACGGCCAAGGGACGCCTCGTAAATGAAAAAGATGGGGGACTCGAGCTGGAAGCGAGGTCAACGCCACGTGTAAGATCATAGTCCGACCCAAGGAGGAATCGTCTCCAATAAAACGGTCCGAGGACAAACCCCTTCATACAGAGAAATGAAAGCGTTAGACAGAACCAAGGCACTGCATGGTCCTCGGACTCAGGCCTATGGGGAAACTAACCGCTCTGCTATACCTGGGTACTAGACAGAACCAAGGTATTGCATGGTCCTCGGACTCAAACCTATGGGGAAACTAGATACTTACAGAGAAATGAAAGCGTTAGACAGAACCAAGGCACTGCATGGTCCTCGGACTCAGGCCTATGGGGAAACTAACCGCTCCGCTATACCTGGGTACTAGACAGAACCAAGGTATTGCATGATCCTCGGACTCAAACCTCTGGGGAAACTAGATACTTACAGAGAAATGAAAGCGTTAGACAGAACCAAGGCACTACATGGTCCTCGGACTCAAGCCTATGGGGAAACTAACCGCTCAACTATACCTGGGTGCTAAACAGAATAGGGGCATTGCATGGTCCTCGGACTCAGGTTTATGGGGAGACTTAACTACAAAATATCTCAAGTTAGGAAAGGATCAAGCCCCACCTAGCCCTTGAGACGCAAGAGAGCTGCCCATGCATATGTTCTCTCTCCTTATCATCGTTACTGGCGCAATTGGCCGACATACAATTCAAGCTAAAATCGTACAGAAAAAAAAAAAAAAAAAAGGAAAAGCAGGTAGCGTGTACACAAATAAGCATGTCAAATAAATATAAAGAGAAATTAAATTCGCATGACAACAATGAGTTCGTAAAAGTTGCATGGCAAGAGCCACAGTACATAGAGTAAAAGCACAACCAAATAAAATGAAAACGTGAAAGTAGGACGAGCCGAGACGCCGGGAAGTCTACTCCTTCTGCTCAGGCTGGACAGGGGCAACCCCTGACCCCTCCGAGCCCTGGCCTAAGGGGACGGCCTGCAAGGGTACGGCGAGAACAGCTGCCTCCTCGGTGGTAGGGGTCGGATCATCGGAAGGGACCTCCACTATCTTTTGGGGCACCCCCTCGCTCGAATGCTCCACCTGTTCAGCTGCCCCCACCTCTTCAACAATTTCCCCAGCCTTAGCGCCATCAAGGGCGGCCTCGCGGATTGCAGGGGGGTAGTACACGCTTTCTGCCTTCCATAGGTCAGACGTGGCCTCTACCCCAGCCTATTTGAGGGCCTCAGCCCAGACCTAGGAACAGTATCGCCTACACACCCCCGAGACTTGAGCCTTGTAGAGGGCCTCTACCGCAGCCATCCCATCAGCATAGGCTGCGGTCTCAGCCTCCTTCTTAGCACTCTCGGCCATCTCCCTGCCATGGTCAGCCTCGTCCTTAGCCCGCCGAGCCTGGTCTCTGGCCCATTCTGCCTCCCTCTGGGCCCCCTCGGCCTTTGTCACCTTAGCCTGCAGATCAGCGATCAGATCCCTCGCGGTCTGCAGTTGCTCCTCCGTCTCGTCTAGGCGCCTCGTCTGCTTATTGGCCTGGTTCTGGGCACCCTCAAGACCGGACAGGGCACTGTCCCGCTCCCTGGTCGCCACCTTCAAATCCTCTTGGGCCTTGGCGAGGTTAGCCTCGGAATTCCTCAGAGCCCGGGTAGCCTGAAAGCGCCAATCGCGCTCCCGTTTGAGGGCCTCCTTCTGGTCGTTTGCCGCCCGCTCCAACATAAAGATAACTTGGACAACCTGCCAGAATAACCAATATGCTATAAGCCCAATAAAAGGAAAAGAGTGGGAGAAGAGTTGAGGTTGTAGCCCTTACCATCCCCACATATCGCTTGAGGCTGAGGAAGACCTGTTCGCTCGTCAAAGAGTTAAGCTCAGCCATGTCTGCCGGGAGCAGCAGGCTCCTCTCCAGCGCATCGGCCACGCGCGCACCTTCGCCCTCATTGAAGTCTCTGAAGGAGGCATTATCCCTCAAGGGCTCCCCACGGAGCATCGGGGCTGGGAGCCAGGCCTGGGCCTAGGAAGAGGTGGTGTCGGCGACCTGCCTCTCCTAGCTCTTATCGCCTATTTTAAGCTGCTTGAACGGCCGCAGAGTAGTGTCCTCCTCCTGCGAGGACACCGTCTTATCCTCCACAGGCCTTTTACCCTTATCCTTCTTCTTCTTGGGGCCAGCAGGCACAGACCTAGAAGGCGAGCACGTCTGAGAAGGAAAAGAAGGGAGCTTCTGCCGAGCGGAAGTCGACCTAGTCTTTGGAGGTGGAGTGGGAAGTTTCTGTTGGGACTCCCCCAGCTGGCCCTCAATCAGGTCCAGTAAGCTGGTGGTGGGCTTCCTCTTGTAACCCATTCTCGGCCGAAGAGGGGCTTTTAAAGCAAGGAGGTCTGCTTTGGTCAAATTGGGATCACCCAAGTCCCCGGGAGGGTCCTCGGACTGATCAAGCAGAGCGAAAACGTCAAACGCGTCCCCTTCCCCCTCTAGAGCTTCCTCGGCGGCCTCGGCGAACGGTTGGGAAGAGGAGGGGACGGCTAGTGTGACAGCTTCCTGGTCGGAAGGCTCCTCGGGGAACGAAAATTCGTCCTCGGTCACAGTAATCCTCTGAAGCCGAGGATCGTTGGCTCGGATGACGTGCTTTGGAATTGGGAACGACTTCTGGGTAGGTTTATACCCCAAAATTATATGGGCAGCCCTAACCTGATTGTCGTCCTCGTTTACATACACCGACGCCCTCAGCACCTTCTGCAAATCTTCCCGGTCGACCAGATGGAAGTGACGCTCAAAAGCGTGCGGGTCTGCAAACGAAAAGCACCACCGCGTTAGTAAAAAAAAAAAGGGAAAAGAAAAAAGACGAGAACTTGAAACCCCTTCTGTTTCCCACTGCCCCACCTGGTATTCCCTCTATTGTTGGGCAGTGAAGGCCATCGTGCCACTCCCTTGACACGATGAGGAAATCCTCGTTGAACCCCTTGTTGGACTCGGGGAGGCACTGAATGAGCCGCACCCTGTCGTCTCTCGTCTTCAGGTAATACGACTTGCCTTTAAGATACTGAAGGCTGTAACACCAGTTCACGTCGTGGTGGGTTAACCTCAGCCCCATCTTCTCGTTCAGGGCGTCCACACAGCCCAGAATCCTAAAGACGTTTATCCCACACTGGGTGGGGGCCAACCGGAAGTGCGTGAGGTAATCCCTCATCACCGGCCCTATGGGGATCGTCATCCCCCCTTCAAGGAAGGCGACAATGGGCATTACTACCTCGCCCTCCTGTCTGTGTATGTGTCAATCCCCGTCCTCACAATATCTCAGACCTACATTGCCGGGAATTCGATAGTCGGTGATGAATTTCTCCATTGCCTCCTCAGTATCGACATATTTCTTAAACCTACCCATCCCGGTTGACGCCTAAAAGAACTAAGAAAGAACAGGCGAAGTAGAAGAAAGAGTAGAGAGAGAGCTCAGAGAGGGATAGAGCGACTTACTGAAAAGATGAGGAGCTACTCGGACAGGTTTTTTTTGTGCTGGAGGTGCTAGCGAGAGTGGCTGAACTCAGGAGGAGCGCACGAGAATTCTTGATTACAAATGGGAAACAGGAAGAAGCGGTTCGTACGGGTATTTATACCCCAAATTGAGGAACCATGCGGGCTTTCCCGCCCATAAATGCGAGACGAACCTCCACCGTTGGATAGGTAACGCCTCATTAGACGTGGGGAGCACAGAGCCGCTGGAATTTAATGATGGGCACGTTACGTGCTCCGCAACATCAGCGACGTGCCTTGGGCAGATGAATGGACCCCAGTACTGACCGGGGGGGGGGTAAAGCTGAGGATGTCAAAATCCTTCTCCCCGCCCGAGAATGCGTGCAACAAGATTTTGAGGGGCTATTGTGGGGCCAGAGTATTGGGTAGCCTTGGCCCACTCCAAGCCAGGCCTAAATGACTCACGCCGAGGATGCACGATGGGTTCGAGGATGACCCTGTCCTTGGGCGTCCAAGACCTCGGAAAAACACGAGGACCACCCTACCAAAGGACTCCTGGAATATCCGAGGAGGAAAGGACCCAATGTCACGCGTTGACAACAGAAGCACGAAGAAGGAGCAAGCCCTGGGTGAACTATCACCTCGACATTGAATACGCTCACCTAACCCTTTTGGCCGCATTAATAGGGATGTAACCCCTTGACAGAGCAACATCGATTAGGGTGAAGCACTGGAGCATAGATATGGCCTCTGATGGGACAGACGGTCAGGAGGGAGACCAATAGATGATCAACAGGAGGAGGAAGAGATGGATATATAATAGATGTGAGCAAAATGTATATGGGGGGGAAAAAGGAGCAAAAGGGGAAGAAAAAACCTCCTCGGCCATGGGCTGAGGAGCATCCCCAGTTGTAAACTGTTCTTAATATTCTTCAATAAAAGGAAAGTAGTTCATGCTTCATGAACGCCGGCGGGTGCCTAAACTTTCGATTCACTCTCTACAAATTCATTGTTCTGGATTCGTTGGGCCTTTAACCCATACCCTTTGGGCTGGGGCTACAAAAACAGACCCTACAAGACCCATTAATATTTTATTCAGAAAAAAAATTAAAAATAAGTTCCACAACATTATTCACACATTTAAAAATTATTTTACTACAGTATTTTCAATTTTCAACAAAATAAGCAATATTCAAATATAGTCATAGTCTCATTCCACATTCGCATGAAATGGTTTTTTTTTTTTTTTGAGTTGAAATGATTATATTGGAATTGGAAAATTCTGGTTTAAGTTGGTGGACGAATTAGAAGAAGAGAACAGTCAACAATTGCGTGACTTGTTCCTCAAAAAAAAAAAATTTGTGTGACTTGAGATTAGTTTTATTTGCCATAATTTCCAACTTTATTCAACTTAAAAACTTTTTAAATGTTTTAATATTTTTATAAATATAATTGTACTTTTATCAGAATTATTTTTTAAGCCCTATAAACTATATTTTTTTAGCCCAATAGAATAAAATCAGAAGGAATAGATCAAGAAAACTATGCTCCTTCATCAACACAGATTAAGAAAGCACATTTGCTCAACCAAAAAAAAGAAAAAGAAAAAGAAAAAAAAAGAAAGCACAAAACTAGAAAATAATATTACCTCTAGAGCTCATGATTTCTTTAGTCTAATGCACCATAATCTAAATGAGGTATTTATCAATATATATGTATATTGGTCATGTCATGTTGTGTGCGCGGAAGATACACGTTAGAAACAGCAAAAAGGCACAAGCCTTATTATACATTATTCCTAAATCCGCATGGGAAGAGAAACAAAAACCAAGATCACACTAGGTACTGATACACAACTTTATGATGTATCTTTCTTTGTCCTCTTTTGGTTAACTGATTATAGCGAGTATTCTATAGTTGCATATTTGCATAAATGTTGTAAGCTATTAATATACACAAGACTAGAAGAAACAAACCATATTTGAGTTAACCAAAAGCATCAGTGCTGAACACCGTGACCACCCAAGTCAGCTGCAGCTTTAGATGCTCGATTTAAAGCATCCGAGACCCAAAGAGCTCCTTTCGAGAAGTAGCTACTGTTTACTGCAGTGTGTGCAGCTGCTGCAGCCATTCTTCCTGTTGCTGATGCGGCCAACTTGGTCATCTCTGAGATATGGTACCTTTCATCCACAGATTTAGCAACTCCAACCCCTGCACATATCTTATCAGCGAGGCCAAATCTCTCACTGAGCTCAGCTACCCTGGCTGTTGCAGTTGCTGAGACTTGATGAGACCTGTCAAAGGCTTTGGCCTTGCTTAATGCGTCTTTACCAAGATCATATCCCTTGGCTAACATGGTTATAACTACTTCCTGAGCCATAGTTACTGCCTCTCCAGTGCTGGGGAATTGGGTTCTTTGTGAAGACTGTCAAGGTAGAAAGAAAATATTTAGCTTCAGTGATTAAGAAAAATAGATCATTATGCAACAAGCTACGATCATTAGAACAACTAGAGGACACAAAAGAGTGAAGGACATACAGTTGAACTAGTTTCCTCTTCATGGCTATGTGAAGGTCTGCTCCAAAAACCAAATTCATCTTCACATTGCCCCCAGCGCGTTATGCATACACGTTGATCCAAAATTGTGGCACCCTAAAAGAAAAAGAAAAAAAAAAGAAAAAGTATAAACCAAGTATCACATAATTGCCACACAAAAGGACAAGGAAAACCAAACAAATATTAGAAACCTAACTATGAAAAAAAAAATTCTTGAATGAGTAAACCTATTGATAAAGAAAACTCAGATCAAATGAACAAATAGGATAATTAAGGAATATCACTAGAATTCCGGTATAGGGTAGCAGGAAAGTGAATAAATTAAGACATGCTTTAGCTAATACCATTAATGCCATAATTATAGATGTTGCCACTGAAGGCATGCATTTTATATATATATTTGATAATGTAGGGAACCATTCTAAAGAAGAGCCCTTTGGAACCACCTCTAGCCATTAAAATAGAGTCATCCTTCTTCATAAAAATTTACATCTATTACTTCAGTGCTCTTCCTGTTTCCCTTTTTTCTTTTTTTGGTGGGGGTAGGGGGGCAAGCTAAAGTCGTCATACCATGCTGGCAATCAGCCCAAGACATCTGTCAGGAAGTAGGATTTGTACATTCTTACTGCAAACTGAAAAGAAACTATCTTCCAAAAGAATATCTTTACCATTGCTATCTTTAGTTCAGGCATAATTCCACCATCAACAGCTTTTTAGCGCAAATCCTAGCTTTATAGTATTGGCAATCTATATTTACTTTTGCAAGTTCACTCCAATTTTAATGGGATGACAAGAGGCAAGCAATAAGCTCTTATGGTTCCTAAAAGGTTCCTAGTGATCTATGCACGTTGGGGGAGAGAAGTGCTTACAAATTCTGCCAAAAACCCGTTAATATACTTATTGAGGACACCACTTTAACTGAAAATCTTAAGCCAATGGATTAGGCCCAACTATGTACATCAACTGCTCTTTTTCTCTTATTTTTTTCCTTGAAGTGACATTCACAATAAATCTCCCACTCATGTATAAATCTCTACTGAATTGACCTAACTCCCCCCTCACGTGTTCAGTCATTTTCAAATCCAGAGGCAACTTGCTCCAATAGTCACACTCTCAACAAAGCCATACCAAATGTACCAAGAACAAGACATTCAAGTGGAACCTGAACCATCATATCAGATATCAATTTGTTGAGGGAGTGAAATGCTTATGAAGTCCACCAAGAGCCCATTGATATGCATGTTTGTACATTACTCCAATCCAAAAGGTTCAGTGTATGGATTTGAAACCAACAATATATAGCAACCATTCATTTCTTTACTTTCCCCAAATGTGAGACTGAATAAATACACGTGCTCTCGAACAATGGAGAATAGCTAAAAGAGCTCCAATGTGATTTTTTTTTCTTTTTTCTTTTCTTTTATTGCTAAGTTATGCACAAACCCAATGTAATAATTTTTAGCTTTATAAAGTTGAAGATGAGTTCATGTAAGCACAATTCTTGGTCAATCACCATATATAGAGATTCATGAAATATAACTGCCTATATTACCAAAGATTCTAGCTTTGTGCCTAACAGATTATCACTTTTCTAGCAAAAAGTTTCACCAATACTCACACTGAGCAAGCAAGCAGTTTCTTGAGAATAAGCATCTTTGAATGTCACATAGGCAGTACAGGCATCTTCACCGGATCTGTTTTCACCAAAATAAAAAATATAAGGGTTAATCATATACAAGAATCAGAGGATATGCGAGGGCACTATACAGAAAAATCATAAGGTGCCAAGGAAATTAACAAAATACCTCCGTTACTACTTTCTGGTAATTAAAAAGAAAAATGTAATGCCAAGCCATCTGGAGCTGACTATAATCCACTTACCAACAAGAATTAATAATAACTATTTGGTTTAAAATTATTTGTGTATAACAACACTTGAACATTCAGTTCAAGTACTGTAAAATACAATAGTATGGACTACCAATCACCATGTGTTTATGACGATGCTTGGACATCCCATGAAGATTGAAAGAGTCCATCCTCTTCAACCCAACATTTGAATGCAACTTAATGGCTTATGCCATAATATGAAGAAAACTCCCTAAGCAACAAAAGAACTAAAAAGGGATTTCTAAGTTAATATCCACAACAACCTTATGTCCAAAAGAACCTATAAAATTCTTTTTTTTCAAAACCCAGCTCTGAAACAAAATGGACTCAGTCAGCTCCAACAGGATACGAAAACAGACTGTGTAAATTAAATTATACACTACCTAAGTTATTACTTATTAGTCTCATAGTATAAGGTAAAGTAAATCAATTTCCAACAAACAAACATACCAATCACAAGAGTGAAACTAATCATAGGAATAGAATCTCTGCCTGAGTAGATGATTGAAGGACCAAAACTGAACACAATGTAAAAACAAAAGAAAGAGGCAAATTGTGTTAAAATAATGGTTAAATGATTGACTTCACCATTTCCTGATAGCTTAAGGTTTTAGGACAACAGGAAATTTATCGTGTTATCAAAGCAAGTGGCCCTAAGTTTGAACCACGTCTCCACTCTATCTCCTACCTAAAAAATTAAAAAAAAAAAAAAAAAAAATCCCACATCCAAGGCACTGCTAAAGAAAGGGAAAGTAGCCCATATGTGAGGGAGAGTATTATGATAATAGTTAAATTATAAAGTTCACCATTTCCTAACAACTTAAGCTCTGGGGACAACTAGTAATTTATCAAATTGTGGGTATGTTTAACTAATTCCCACCATTAGAACAACCAAACCTAAAAGCTTGAGCTATTTAATGGAGCAATCCAACTAGTACATAAACTAGTTACCAAACTCCACATCTAACCAACATTAGACTCTCCAACACCCACACCCATGTCCATGCACCCAACAAGAGGAACCAACAAACAAACAAATAAACCAGGCTCCAATACTATGTTGGAGCATCCAAACTAACAGCTTAAGCTATTAGGTATTAAATGATTAAATTTACCGTATCCCATTAGCTTAAATCGGTATTTTAACAAGGTGAAAGACCCACAACCCAATTTATTGCAAACTCAAGTTTTGCACACAAACTCGATTAATTAGATTTGCCCCATGATTTTTCGGAGGGCTTTCCACGTAAATTTGATGCTTTCTTGTGTGGTTTCTTCTATTGGAACTCGCATAATTTCATTATCTTCACCACTGCTTGGAGTCAATTCAATTTAAATTCACACACATAAACAGAAGTTTAGCCCAACAAAATAGTGCCACAGGCGCACAACAAAAAACATATATACGAAACAAACATCGAAAACAACAAACCCAACATGAAAACAAAAAAACTAAGACTAAAATTCAAGTTCATCCCCCCAAAAAAAAACACTACCTGACGATTTCGACATGGTCAATAGCAC
Source organism: Quercus suber (assembly GCF_002906115.3). Classification (NCBI taxonomy): domain Eukaryota; kingdom Viridiplantae; phylum Streptophyta; class Magnoliopsida; order Fagales; family Fagaceae; genus Quercus; species Quercus suber. The sequence continues at coordinate 115,204 of NW_027069968.1, forward strand.
CAGAGAAAGCGAAGAAATCAAACACGTCTTTGTCAGTGGCTTCCGGTGACAGTCCCGTAACTTCTATAGAATATCCACCGCTACTACTCATGTTTTCCAAACTCTCATCAAAGTTAACAAAAACAACTTCGTACCCAAGTTGTTTCTACTACTTTCAAACCTGGGATGATAAAAAAAAACAAGTTCAAAACATATCATCAGAAAGCACATATACACAATTATAGACAACAAGGAATTTTCACAAATAACGGAACTTGATTTTGAAGAAATCATTGATTTTTTTTTTTTTTTTTTTTTTTTTTACGTCCTAATAGCTGATATATATATATATATATATATATAATTTCATATTTCTGTTTCTTTTTAAATTGACGAGAAACAAACACCACGACAACAAAAACGGATCACAGATCAGATTTTAAAAAAAATGTATAATGATGGAGTTATTACTTACTATTAATTAATTAAATAACTAAGTAAGAAAGTGACAGAGCAATTGATAAAATAATAATAATAATAAGAACGAGATTAACCTCTTATAATTATCGGGACAGCTGGGACGCGCAAACTGGAGAGCAGGGCCTCTCAGAGACAAGCTATCGCTCTTCAAAGCAGCCATTTCTTTGCAAGTGAGATTTAATCAAAACCCGGATTCGACCCGAATAGAAAGGAGGGAAATAGATTTCAAATGAGATTAGAAGAAGCAAAAACAAAAATGTGGACAACTGGGAGTGGTAGTGATGAAGAAAATAATGGTGACAAAGAGAGATTGGTTGAGAGAGTTAAAAGAGGTTAGCGCGGTGGACCCTGGCTTCGCCGTCGCCGGAGGAGGAGGAGGAGGGTTGATTGTGGCTGTGGAGAAACAACAATGAGCGGTGGCTTTCAGTTTAGAGGCGGCTGGGTTTTTTTCACAATAAAGAGACCTTTTTGTAGTTTGAGGCGGGGCTGTGTGGGGAGACTGAAGTCAACAATTGAATGGCTTTTGTGCTGATGCGTGTCACTTTTAGCAGACGTGTATTGATTAAGATGTTTATACGTATTTGGAAATGTAATTTATCACCAATAGTTGGAATATGATAGTAGCCAGAGTCTAGGAGTAGAACTTTTTTTTTTTTTTTTTTGGCGAAAAGCACATTTTAGTCCCTACATTTTTAGGCGATTTCTATTTTAGTCCCTAAATTTTATTTTTACCGCTTTTAGTCCCTATCCTGAAAAACGGTTCCGTTTTGGTCCTTGCCGTTACATCAAAAACGGATATTGTTGACGTGACAAACGTCAATAATAAATAATATTTGTTTAATGTCCACGTGGCCTAATTAATAATAAAAAAATATTTTTTGACATTAAAAAATACCACGTCAGCATATAAATTTTAAAAAAATAATTTCTCAATTTAACAAAATAAAAAACAGAATTAAAAATTAAAAAGTAACACAAAAAAAAATTAAAATCCAAAAAATATATCAATTTAGATCTGTATTCATCTTCAACAAGAACACTAAGGAACACAAACCCAGATTTTAGACATAAGATCACATGCCCAGATTTTCTCATATTTTCTTGCCCTTTCTTGTCAACCAAACGTAAGAACACAAACACAAACACAAATCGATCTCCAGCAAGAACACAAACACAAAACCAACAGCAGATCTTCTTAGATTTTCTCAAACCAAAAAACTCAAATTTTCTCAAACCACAAAACCCAGATATACAAAATCACAACTCAAACCCAGATTTTCTCATTTTTCCGAGAAACCAACACAAAATCAACTTAAACCAAACACAAACTGATCTCCAGCAAGAACACAAACATAAACCCAACAATAGATCTAGAGCAAACCCATAAATTTCAGAACTAGAAAAATTTGAAACAAACAAAGACCATTAGAGCAAAATCCCTTCAAACCCATATGAAACTGAGAACCCAAACCCATGTAAAACTAAAACCATGATCGAAGATTTGAGATTTTGAACCTAAGAAGCCGAGTCGTCAAGTGGAGGTGTCGAAGTCTTCGATTTCAGCGTGGTTGGCCGCCTTCACTGGTCCATCGAAGATCTGAGATTTTGAACCTAAGAAGCCGAGTCTTCAAGTGGAGGTGTCGAAGTCTTCGATTTCAGCGTGGTTGGCCGCCTTCACTGGTCCATAAAGCTCCATCGTTGAAGAGAGCCCAAGTTTGAGATTCGATCTAGACGAAGTCCCATTCTCAAGCACTCAATCAGTTAAGGAAAATAGAAAGATCAAAGACCCATAAATCCATAAACCCGAACCAACCACCAAAAAACACTCCTGAACATGGCCGTCGCCATTGTTGCGTTTTAGCTGAACAGAGAGAGAAAGAAATGGCCGAAGCTGATGGGTGTTTTTCTTTCTTTTTTTTTTTTTTTTTTTTTTCGAAACTGTGTTTTTTCTTTCTTTGTTCTTGGATCTGGAATTATGTTCATTTTGATCTTCTTCAAGGTATACTTTGATCTTAGGGTTTGGTTTTTTTTTTTTTTTAAATTTCTGGGTTTATGTAATTTCTTGTTGTTCTTGTTCAATCAAACTTAGATCTCAATTCATAAAATTTTTAATTTTTTATTCTGTTTTTAATTTTTTTTATTTAGTTAAAATTAATAAATTATTTTTTTTAATTTATATGCTGACGTGGCATTTTTTAATGTCAAAAAATATTTTTTTATTATTAATTAGGCCACGTGGACATTAAACAAATATTATTTATTATCGCCGTTTGTCACGTCAGCAATATCCGTTTCTGATGTAACGGCAAGGACCAAAACGGAACCGTTTTTCAGGATAGGGACTAAAAGCGGTAAAAATAAAATTTAGGGACTAAAATAGAAATCGCCTAAAAATGTAGGGACTAAAATGTGCTTTTCGCCT
>NW_027069968.1:120235-276718 GCF_002906115.3 Quercus suber
GAGAGAGAGAGAGAGAGAGAGAGAACATATGAATGTTCTTTGGGAAGAACTTATTCTTCCAAAAAATCTAATTAAAAACCTGCATGTGGCATCCAACCCATCGATTAGTGCTTGGCAATTGGGAATTGGGAGATGTACCCACGCGTGGCAGCTGATGCTGATGGGTGTTTTTTCTTTCTTTTTCTTTTTTTTTTTTTTTTTTGAAACTGTGTTTTTTCTTTCTTTGTTCTTGGATCTGGAATTATGTTCATTTTGATCTTCTTCAAGGTATACTTTGATCTTAGGGTTTGGTTTTTTTTTTTTTTTTTTTTTTTTTTTTTAATTTCTGGGTTTATGTAATTGGGCTTAAGTTTGTGTTCTTGTTGTTCTTGTTTAAGACACACTTAAATCTCAATTCATAAAATTTTTAATTTTTTATTCTGTTTTTAATTTTTTTTATTTAGTTAAAATTAATAAATTATTTTTTTTAATTTATATGCTGACATGGCATTTTTTAATGTCAAAAAATATTTTTTTATTATTAATTAGGCCACGTGGACATTAAACAAATATTATTTATTATTGCCGTTTGTCACGTCAGCAATATCCGTTTTTGATGTAACGGCAAGGACCAAAACGGAACCGTTTTTCAGGATAGGGACTAAAAGCGGTAAAAATAAAATTTAGGGACTAAAATAAAAATCGCCTAAAAATGTAGGGACTAAAATGTGCTTTTCGCCTAAAAAAATTAATGGGCTTAAATTTGCAAAATATGGGCCCGTTTGATAATGTTGTTCTAGTATTATTGTTTATATTTTTTGAAAATACATGTAGGTGAAAAAATGTGTAAAAATACGTATAATGATGTTTAAAAACTGAAAATATGCGTTTAAACACATGTATCAAACGGACCCATAATTTCTTTGTGCAATGGGATTTGAAATGGTGATCCATTCCATAATCGATGAGTTTTTATTTTTTAAACACCTTTGGGCCTTTTAAGCACTAACCGGGCTAGGAATCTAGTGGGCCATAAGGACCCACTTGTAAGTTTAGTCACAATCGAATTTTAAATATCTTATGTAATAATATAATAGATATATGCAATATTCTTCTGATGGATTTACATAGATTTGAAAGCGATGATGTGTGTACTAGGGTCTAGGCTACATAAAGTATTATCTCTAAACCAAAGAACAAGATAAATCGTCTTTTACTTGGTTGCAAACAAGGATGGAGACGGTGGAGGATTAGACCCGTGCCACACGCTGACCTGATGGGAAAAAATAAAGTCGGTATATTCTCTACGGTTTATATTTGGGTCACCTCTTCCAAAAATCTTGCCCCTCCCCTCCCCTACAATTTTACATCGATTTCATTGTAAGGGAATTTATATTAATTGTAACATAGCATAAGGCTCTAGATTTGCCCAATCAACCCCCAAAATACACTCATATCAGCTTGTATATATCATTGTACAAAAATACATTTGTATTACAATAATTATGTAAACTATGCAAATGAATATTTTTGTAATTCTTGAGATTGAGGGCAATGGTTTTTAGTTGAGAAAGAGAGAGATATGATTTGAAATGATAATAATAAAAGATTAATAAGGGAAAAGTATTCTAATAAAATAGATAATCTGATGTAGGATGTGTTGAAAATTGAGTATGTAAAATAGAAAAAGTAGGTCTTCATGCTGAAATAGATAGAAAATTTTGCACAAGCTGATATGAATGCTCTAATGTAGTAAGAAATATTGGTGTTTCATGTTTTTGTCTTTGTTAATGATTGCATTATAATGTATTACGAAATAATGATTTTGTATCTTTGTCTTTGTTGATAGTTTGTAGACACTAAATGAATGCTTATTTAAAATTTCATGGTTTTTTTTTTCTTATACTTCGGCTCTCCTAACTTGAAATCTTGGCTCTGCCCTTATCAAAAAATAATAATCACAATAATAAATTATAAAAATTATATAAAATATAGGAGTCACTATTGGTTCATATGGTGCTTTATAATCAAAGAAATCAAAATGTTGATTTTGTAGGGACCAGCTAAACAAAGAATTCTAGTACAGCCATTTAACTTGGATTCCCTTTCTTTTGGTTTTATTGAAACAAGCAGGACCACGTTACTTCTTTATTAATTGAGTTCGAGGACAACCTGACCATTTGCGTATAAAAAATCTCTCAACATGCACCTTCTGATAATCACAAGCAACATTTTGATTCATACAATGGCCATTGTGATCAGAATTTGAGCAAAATCACATGCAAATTAACTATGATAACTTGCTCAAAGCTAACCTGTAGAGTGCACTATATAGACACCATTTAGCATAGGTGATTGACTAATTCAAACTTTAAAGTTAACACAAATCAACATTTGTCAAACATTATCTGCAAACTAAGATTTTTGCGAGGATAGCGGTGTGTTTGTAAGTTCTGGAGGCCGAAAGAAGGATTTGAAGTTGACCCTTTGGAAATCATTTGACGGCAGTGAATCAAATCTTTGTACGTAGCAGATAATGTCTTGACTTGAGGAATGAGGTAGAAGGGTATTATTGATTAATCAAAGTAATTATTGAAGTGTAAACATGCATTTGTTGCCTGGTTTGTAAGTTTTTATTTGCCTCCAAGAAGAGCAATGGTAAAAATAAAAAAAATTCGATTATTGATAATTTGTAATTAGTATGACATCACTTAATTTTATTATATATCAATCAAAATTTACCAACTTAACAACTGTGAAAAAAGTGGATTCTAGTTAGTTAGTGTGCTTAGCTAGTAAAGTTTCTTATTATCAGATATGAAATTTGGGATTCGAACCCCGTTTATACCAAGAACCAATTAGAGTTTTAGTCTGATGATAAAAAACAATTATTAGGAGTAGGTGTCATAAGTTGAAATTATCTCTCAAAAAAATTTGCAAAAATAATTATGAGATTTGTTACATCACTGCACCAATTAACAGGTAATGTCACTACCTTTATTGCTTATTGATAGCCGCAATTTATGTGAGGTTTAATTCTATGATAGAAATTCTTACCTACGTTTAGTAAAGGGAGAAGTGGCATAAATGAAGGATTATAAAATATAATAATTAAAAATGAATGTTATAAATTGAAACTATCTCTAAAATACAATTGTAAAAATAATTATAAAATTTATTATATTAATCACTGCACCAATTAACAGGTAATCTCACTGCCCTCATTGCTTATTGATAGCCACAATTTATGTGAGGTTTAATTATGTGGTAGAAACCCCTTATTTACATTTAGTAAAGAGGGGTAAGAAAACAGTGAAGTGACATAGAGGAAGGAAAATAGAATATATAATAACGACTCTCTGTGTGTTCAACTTCATGAAGCCAGACCTGAATGCATGTCATTGGTCTAAGATTTGACACTGAATTGTACTATGGAGTCCCAATAATTAATATAGCCTGGCTAACTAAAAATAAAATAGTAAAACCTCTGAGAGTACATGACATGAAAGTAACTAAACGATTGAGTTCGGTACTTTTTTTTTTTTTTTTTTTACTTTCAAAGCTAAGGTTCTATTTGATAATGTTATTTTAGTAATATTATTTATATTTTTTAAAAATACGTATTGGAAAAAAATATATAAAAATGCATGTAATATTGTTTAAAAACTAAAAACTGAAAACTGTTGTTTAAATCGTGGTATCAAACTCCTTCTAAAACTTTATACTGCGGCAAACCCATGTTAGACAATTAAGACTGAAACAGATCAATTCCTCCCCAAATTTAATGAACATGGAAAATTATTATTCAGTTTGCTTCATTGCATTGAGCTTGAAAATTTTTTGAAGACGATGATCATCATTATCATCAAGGTCATGTTATGTCATTTAAGTTGATATGGTCGTCATGTGTCATTACAAAATTGATGTGAAGTAATATCAATGTCACATGCCATGAACATGGTGGACCTTAACGGTCTACTTCTAGGTTTTTCACGTAAAAGAGACTAGAAACATTGATATTTTGTATATGGCCTTCTGAACTTTGAAAACGAAACTTTTTTCAAAACTAATATTTACTATGGAAGTGTCACATTCACCAGCAAGAGACAATTAAAAGGTTAATCTAGATACAAAAAGCTTTGGAGCACTCAAAATTTGAGAACCTCTAGAAGTTCTTTTATTATATATAAGATTAATTACTACTACATTTTTTTTTTAAACTAAGGGATATAACATGGAGCCCATGTTAACCCTTAGTCTTGGCCTAGTGACCAATCCCTAGCTAGATAGAAGTAGATAAAGAAAAAGAAAGAAGAAGAAAGACAATAATATATATATATATATATATATATAATGTAACACTCTCTATTACATCAGTAAACTCCTTATTATTGCAGCTTGAGCGCTATCAGAGTCTGTTGTAGCCAAAAGATTGGACAAACGGTCGCTTAGGTCATCCACTTCCCTGTGTAAGCTTCTTATATAGTTGCAAGTCTCTTGCAATACTTTGGATGCTGATACCTGCCAGAATATACATATAAATTCTACACTTAGGTAAACCAATTGCAAATATATATAAAATATAACAACATTGACTAAATTATACATACGAAATACAGGTCAATTCTTTTCAAGAACTTGGTAAACTATATGGTATTCGTCAAGAGTTTTGTAACTAAGTGTTATTATCTTGTTCCATCTATATATGAATTTGGGTTCAAATTACCTTCCTAGCTAGACAAAAAGGGAAAAAGGTATTCAAGTAGTAATCCTATAGGCAAACCAAGTGTGTTTTAAGGTCCACACACCTCAAGTTGTGGGCTTTGTGGATTACAATAAGCGAGGCAGTGAGTGTGACTTATCTTATTAGCTAAAGCAAATAGAGACCACACATGTTTTGTGTGTGTGTGTGTGTGAGTGAGAGTGTGAGAGAGAGAAAGAGAAAGAGAAAGATAAGAGAGTAATAAACCTTGTCGGAGCGCCTATTGCGGATCTCGGGGATAAGTTGTTGTAACTTGGAAACAAGATCGGTGATCTGGTCATCAGTGATATTCCTAGAAACACCTGACTGCGTCGAACGGGATCTTCTGCTAGACATTGTTGTTAAGAGGGAGTGTCAGAAAGAAATAGTAGACAAAGGGGAGAGAGAGAGAGAGAAGTGGAACTCAAGCTCTTGTCAGAGAAAGTTTGTATCAGAAAAACTAATTTAGTTGGGTATGGAAGAAGCTAAGATGGAGATACATATATATAAAGAGAGAAGGAAGTGAGTGTTTGAGACAAGTTATGGACAGAGAGATGAGGGAAGCAAGTAACCATGAACAAAAACTAGAGAAGAGAGGTGGTGTTGGGAGTGAAGAGGACAAGTGCATGGGAGAAAGAGGTGGGCTATGCTTGTTATTAAATAGGGTTGTGTGTGTGTGCTTGTGTGTATGTGTATGTGTGTGTTACATGTGTATGAGAGAGAGAGAGAGAGAGAGAGAGAGAGGGATCTAGCTATAAGGGGAATAGAGAGATACGCCATACCGTGATTTCTCTGTATGTCCCCAAACTGGGGTTAGAGCTCAAGTGGGTTAAGGGAAATGTGCTTGTTTATCAGCCAACTTAGCGGGACCTCTATGTGTCAGTCTTAGCACGCAAGCCCATGTTATCTTACTACTTCCTGTCATTTGAATAATTTCCTCATTTTTTGTACAGTGTTATCACTACTTATACTCATATGGGATGTCTTAATTTCATGTAATTTACTAGGTATAAGTTAGGTACAGTTTCTTAGCAAAGATTAAAGAAAGAGAAAAAAAAAAATTAACACATAGAATTTACACAATTCGACAAGGTGCCTAAGCCTATGGATATAATATCATACTTTACTACATAGTAACACTCATAAGATTACTCTAACACAATGACCCAATAGCAAATATGAGTCAACTTTAACAAGATTTTAAGTTTTTTATTTATTAAATATTATATAATCGCATGGATCATTATAGTATAAAATGTGCCAAGATATTGTATTAAAAAAAATTAAATTTAATAATAAAGTTCATTGGTAAATAAATTACGGAGTTGAATTTAATTAAAAAACCTTTAAAATACAAATGCTTAAATAATTGTTCTTATTTTGTCTTAATTGAAATTGCTTAAATAACAGTACCAGTTTTGTCCTAAAGGGATTCTGCATAAATAACTGTGTTTTGTCTTTAATGGATTTGCCTAAATAACTGTGTTTTTGTCCTAAACAAGTTTGCTACATGCACTAATAATATAGTAATATTTATATGCATATCTTCATTCTTCTACACTCTATCAAGTACCTAGCTAATCTAATTACCTATATGGTTAAGGAACTTAAGGCTCTTGGCCTAGTTTGAAAGTTGTTTTGCACAAATTGCTGCTATAGGATGACATTTTTGACCAGTCAGATATGATCCCCAATGCTTTTTTTTTTTTTCCTTCCAGACTTTGGAAACGACATTTGCATGTGTCATCTTGGAAACTCTGCGTGGTCTAACCCTATTCGAGGCCATGTCTTATTCAATATTCATTTCTTAGTTTGTCAATATCAACACTATTTTAAAATTGAAATTCATATATTGTTACTGTCAAATATACCATTTGTCATTGAATCTTCTTCGTGTGTTAATAATCTCCCAGTTATATTTTCTTCTCGTCGTCAAAAAGTTAGGATCTTACCCTACTTAAATAAGGTTTTTATTATTTAATAATAGAAATTGAGTTCAAGTTATACCTAACATCACTTTTAAGTTTTTGATAAAAAATATGTAACTTACTAAATTAATATTTTATTAGTACTTAGTACGACTATTAAACCACATGCTCTCTTTATGCTTATTCAAAGTTCATATCATTAAAGCTCTGTTTGGGTAGTGGATGTTGCTGCGGCTGCATTTTTCTTGTCCATGGCATTATTCATGGACCAGTCAAGTGATAAAAACGCATGAATTGCGGTAATAAAAAAATATTTTGCTAAAATATTTTTAATAATAAGTTTTCAGTAAAATAAGCGGTATCTAAATGCACACTAAATATAATTGTTATTTATCAATACCTTAAGATTTATTGGCTCCATTCTATGACTATCAAATTTTCGTTAAACTCGTTTTTTTGCTGGGATTTTGTTTTCGTTATTAGAGACGTACGTAAATTCATTTGTCCCATAACTTTGTTTGTTGACCCGCCTTTTGTAGCCAGGATGGATCTGTTAATATCTTTTCTTTCCTTAATTGGGTTTTCGATTATGAAATTAGAGATAGAAACGATTCATTTTCCCTTCTCGATATAGAAAACATACAATTCAATAATGATTTTGACAAAAATTCTTAACTGATAAAAAGATACTTAGAAGTATAACATTAATTAATTAAAAAATATTGAATTTTACATATTAAAAAAATCTTTTAATATAAGGAATTAGCGTCATAGTTTTTGGTCAAATTAAATATTACACTCTCTATCCACAGAACATTTTTGAAAGATAATATGATGGATGGAATTTGAAATCTCTTAGCTTAAGACAAGATTTTTTAAGTTCATTGAGCCCACTATTCAAGTGTCTGTAGAAAAAATTGCGTCCCATCCTAAAAGATCTTATAATATTGTATTATTTTCAATGAAGAAATCTAGATAAGCTAGGTAATTGTAAAAACTTTGGACGTTACATGTCTGCATGTGACAAGATATGTTTCAATTTTTCCCGGCGAGATTCCTGGTTAGAATTCACTTTGTGGACGTAACCCATGCTTGGGAGTGGGAATTTGAAAGAGCTGCCATGACAATAGTAATATAAACACTTGGTATAAAGATTGGTTAGGAATTTACCACACTATCACTCACTATCGAAAAGGTTTATTAGATCATTCACACCGGATCTTGCAAAAATTTGTCTATTTTAATATATTTACATACTCACTTTTTAAAACACCCAATATTAAATTATCTATTTTACATTACATTTTATTAAAATATTAATTTTTCTTAATTTTTTTTAAAGTTTATTTTTTTTACATACAACAGCCATCATCCACTCTATTTTTTCATAATCAAAATATGTAGTGTCAGTGTAAATTTATACGGTTACGTAGCAAATGTGTAAATTTACACACTTATACAAAGACTGATGCGGGTCATTTTTAGAAAAAAAAATTGTGTAAATTCTACACATTTTTCTATTATACACAAATGACGTGAATACTCTTATTATAGCTCAAGAAGAAGAAAAAAATAGTAGATGTACCAAAACCGGACTAGACAAAACATAGTCATGTGAACAAGCATGTGAATAGTTTTTTAGGTAAAGAGAGGTAGCAAATTGAACAATATTAGTGACCATATATATGTGCCATGCATGTTACAATAATGTTGATTATTTGTGCAATTAAAAGTGCTTATAGCTAGTTAGGTAGGTGCTATCTCTGTAGCTTTTGTGGGCTTAGCTACATAGTCCATCTTCTGTACCAAACTAGCAAGACTAAATGTGTTGCAACACTAGTCAGTCGAGCCAAACAATGACTGAGAAAACCAAAATGTAAAATTGACTATTTCTTGAAGTTAAAAATGACTTCCAAAACAAGGGTATGGTAAAAAACAGACAAGAAAGTAAATGTGAGTCAGGACTTTGTAAGTAATATTAAAAGGTGGAAATGATCTGGATCTATATACGACTGTACGGTTGTATAATTATACTCTTATACCCAAAAGAAAAGGACATACTGTATTAATCTGACTATACACAGCCAAGATTCGTTCAAACTTTACTTTTGTTCTCTATTTTTGTTAGCATGCACTAGTTAGTCCAAAACTCTGGTCAATATCTCATGCACACAAAAGCCAATCTGCAAGTACTGAAAAAGGTAACTGCACAAGTTTTAACTGTTAACTAGAATCGAGCTTTTTATACAGTTTATTTTTCAGTTTTTAAATAAAAAAAAATTGTATTATTTGAAAAAATTATACCTAAGAAAAATAAAGTTAAAAAAAAATACTGTTCTTTGAAATGCATATATGCATGTTATTATTGAAGTAAAATACAAAACATGCATGTATTTGGGAATAACCCTAATCTAATTTAGGTTAGGTGCAGTGAAGTTAGTAAAGAAAAGTCCCTAGTACAAGTAGAATTAGAACTTTGACAACATAATTCAATAGTACTTAGGGTCATGGCCTAGGGCCTAAGAGCTAGGAGCTAGGAGCTAGGCCCCAACTAGAGAAAGGCCCCCAAATGTAGGAGACAATTAGTTGATTTTTTATTTATTTAAAAAATATGTGAGTTATATATTTTTTCCTCTACACTTAAGGAAGGCTAAAAAATCGAGTGATGCTAGATATATTATTCAAAATTTAATATATAAGTTTTACAAATTAATATTTTACCAATCATAAATGTTGATTTAATTATTATTATTATTTTTAAAAGAAATAATTAACATTTTTGTTAAAATATTACCAATCACATTCATCGTCATATCAAATTATAAGTTTTTTAAAGTAGTATTAGCATTTTTTCAAAAAAAAAAAAAATATTGCGGATTAATCTATAACTCAATACCCATTAAATCTAGTGAATCAATCCTATCAAAAAGTAGAATAAAAGATTTCAAATTAAAAAAATTATAATATAGAACATTAACTAAATAATATTTAAATATAAAATGATTCAAGCTGTATTGCGCCAACCTTGATAGGACCCAATATATTTAGAGATCTACACCAAGGATCCTTGTATTCGGTTTCACATACATGATGAAGAGTGTTGGATTAATTTACGTATGGAACTTTGTATTCAATGACATCTCAATGTCATGAATCTACAATATAAATAATTATATATGCAATGGAATTTTTTTTCACATTTTATCATACCCTTGACAAAATTCATGAGGAACTAATTAATTAAGAGATCCCCTAAGTTGACATAGTGTGTCTAAACCCAAAGTTAGGCCAAAATGGGCTTTTACCCCATTCTGACAAACTTTTCAGCAAAATGCCCAATGTCTGAAACTATTTAAGAAAATGTCCCTACTTTGAAACTTGCTTTTTAGAAAATTGAGTTTCAAATGTAAAATTCGATTTTTGGAAAATCGAGTTATAACGAACATGAACTTAGAAATTTTTTTTTTTTTTTTTTTTGGGAACTCGAGTTCCACTTGAATGTTTTCAAGGACCTCGAGTTCCATGAACTCGAGTTTTTTGCATGGAACTTGAGTTTCAATTTTTTTAAAAAAATTTTCAATTTATTATAATTTGATTGTCCAAAAATCGAATTTTAAATTGAAACTTGATTTTTAGAAAATCGAATTTTAAAATAAGGGCATTTTGTTGAAAAGTTTGTGAGAAATGGGCAAATACCCATTTTGGCCCCCAAAGTTATTCTCAAAGTATCACATCTTATTGGACTTTTGAAGTGGCTAGTTTAAATGAATAAGAGGATCTTATTCCATAAAGTTTTCACCAAAAAAGGTACGTAATTCAAAGTTTTAAACCCCCATGCTTACAAAAAGAGAAGGCAAAAGTCATTGTTACGTACATTTTTTTTCATAATTAATCAAGTACAATGTATCCTACCAAATTATCTCATTTTGGGAGAATAATCACAATTTTTTTCTTTATAGTAAGCCGTATAAAATTAAACTTAAAAAAATTAGCATCTTGTAAAGTTATGGTATTTTGCTTTGGGAACCAACAGTTTGTGTCCCCTTTAATTAACAAGTCATTTTCATGGCCAAACTGAGCACCCAAAGGGCACCGCTAGCTCATCTGGAAATGATCCAAACTGTACGTAAAAGTTGCATGAATTGCCAATACGAATGTGATAAAACAAATAAGCATACGAGTCAGGGTCTGATAATAAGTTGCAAGTGAAATGAAAAAGCAATCAATGGCTGATGAGTACATATGCTACGTACTAATTAAATCCTTATCAAATGAAAGTGACACAATGTTTTTGATTATTTGATAGTTACAATAAAGAGAAGGATTAGAACCCCATATAGAAGTATGAACTCCTTTAAGACTTATATTGAAAATAATATATTCAATTAAGATGTGCAAGAGCGGAGCCAAGAATTTTTGTTCGGAGGGACCAAGTTATGATATGGATATATTAACCAAAACAAACCAAACATGCATACTCAAGAGCGCACACACATATATTCTAATAACGGAGTAAGTCATAATTTATAAATATATTACATTTAGAATTATCAACTTTAACATATATATAATTACAAAATTTCTTCTTAGAATAAAACTCATCTAAAAAAAATTTGAANGGAAAGATTTGATTTGATCATTGACTCTTATTTGGTGAATATTGTCAATTACATGAAGATCAAGGGAGAAGAAGTTCAAGTTGCCCAATTAATGACTTTCAAGTTTGGCAAGAAGACAAAGAAGGTGAAGTATTCAAAGTATTTGTTCTCTTGGCATGAGAGATTTCAGATTTCAAAGATGAACTCGAGGACGAGTTTGTTTCAAGTGGAGGGGTCTGATGTAGGACACAATTTACTATTTAATTATTGTAATTTATTATTTTTGGTATTTTTATGTAAAAAACGTTATTTTAGATTTAGGTGATTTATTTCCTTATTTTTAGGTGCATTTAATGCTTTTTAGGTTAAATTTGATTCCTGTTATGGTTAGATATTAATTAGGAGTTATTTTAGATTATATTTTACTGTCAGTCAAGTTTTAAGGAGCCCTTAAATACGCCCTTAAGTCTGTAAACGTTTTTCATAGTTTATTATCAATAAAAATTCAGACTTGTGTCTTTTGTGTTCTCTGGTGGATTCCAGACTTATCACCTTGTGGATTCAAGGAACCCCTCGTGGATTCGAGGTTTACTACCCAGGAACTAACAGTTTAGTTTCTGTTTCATCAAGAGAGCATCGTGTGTGCTTTTCTTCAGGCTTCCGCGACATCAGAACTTGAGTTTCAATTTTTTTTTTAAATTTTCAGTTTATTATAATTTGATTGTCCAAAAATCGAATTTTAAATTGACACTTGATTTTTAGAAAATCGAGTTTCAAAATAGGGGCATTTTGCTGGAAAGTTTGTGAGAAATGGGCAAATACCCATTTTGGCCCCCAAAGTTATTCTCAAAGTATCACATCTTATTGGACTTTTGAAGTGGCTAGTTTAAATGAATAAGAGGATCTTATTCCATAAGTTTTCACCAAAAAAGGTACGTAATTCAAAGTTTTAAACCCCCATGCTTACAAAAAGAGAAAGCAAAAGTCATTGTTACGTACATTTTTTTTCATAATTAATCAAGTACAATGTATCCTACCAAATTATCTCATTTCGGGAGAATAATCACAATTTTTTTCTTTATAGTAAGCCGTATAAAATTAAACTTAAAAAAATTAGCATCTTGTAAAGTTATGGTATTTTGTTTTGGGAACCAACAGTTTGTGTCCCCTTTAATTAACAAGTCATTTTCATGGCCAAACTGAGCACCCAAAGGGCACCGCTAGCTCATCTGGAAATGATCCAAACTGTACGTAAAAGTTGCATGAATTGCCAATACGAATGTGATAAAACAAATAAGCATACGAGTGAGGGTCTGATAATAAGTTGCAAGTGAAATGAAAAAGCAATCAATGGCTGATGAGTACATATGCTACGTACTAATTAAATCCTTATCAAATGAAAGTGACACAATGTTTTTGATTATTTGATAGTTACAATAAAGAGAAGGATTAGAACCCCATATAGAAGTATGAACTCCTTTAAGACTTATATTGAAAATAATATATTCAATGAGAGCAGAGAGTAGTTCTCCTTTAGGCTGCCCAGAGATCTTTCGGCCTCTGATTGGGATTGGGCTGCAACCTGGGCCTCGAGGTGGGCTTTCTTATTTCACTCCTCGGCCACGTATATCTGCTGGGTAACCTGCATTACAAGAGTTTTCAACACAGATTAAAGACAGGAGCAAAGTAAAAAAGGAGGGGGGTACCTGAACTAAGAGGATCAGTTCACTCACCATGGCAATATCCCTCTTGAGGGACTGGAAGAGCTCGTACTGGTTGAAGCGTTATACGAGTCCATGTCCTTCGGGAGAAGAAGAGGCTACTCCAGGGCCTCGGCAACAAGGCCTGCCCTCCCTCCGTCGTAGTTCCTAAGGGAGGTATCCCAGGGGATGGGGGCTTCGTCCAACTCCAACCTGGGGCACCAGGTGCGGGCCCTCGGCGCACCTCGGCCACGTGTATGTCCTCTTGCTCTTAGTGGAGGAGGCCTTCTTGTCACAGTGACCTTTCGTCACCTTTTGCTGCTTAGCACCTCTTAGAGAGGCCACCTCCCTCTCCTCAGCATCAACATCGTCTCTTCTTTTTCGGATCTGTCACCTGCTTGGTGCCAAGATCTAGAGGAATCTGAGGGGGTGGCGGTGGAAGGTTCGTAACTGGCTGGGATGTTCCAGTCCTTTCACCTCTGCCTTAGTGCCCCTTTTCTTCATCAGGCTCTTTAAATCCACCAAGTCGTCGTTCGAAGAATCTTCGGGAAGAGTAGTTATCAGAAGTTGGTGGACACTGGACTGCCTGTCGCCTTCTTCCTCGGCATCCGAGAGCTCTATCACACGCTTCCCTTCTGCAGCTTCCCCTCTGAGTGCAAATTTGTCAATCTGCTCCTCTAGCGACGAGGTAGATGAACCAACCCTCTCGCCTGTTGCGACCGGCTCAAGGGAATCTGCTGAATCGACTGGGCGAGTGGGAGTACAGCTTGGGGGTTTGGATGGGGAACAGGTGAGGTCGTATGATGCCAAGAAACCTTTAGGGTAACGTCTATACGATTCAGACGATAATCCCCCTGCGTTATTGCGTTGCCGATCGGCTGGTAATCCTTCAGTTTCGCCGTGTATCGAGGATAAGCGAACCGACCTGAGCTGCCCATCCTCACTTACAAAGATCTTCGACCTCAGTAGGTAGTTAAGGGCAGCAGTGTTTGTGAGGGTAAGCCAAGGAGCAACCTGGTCCCTATCTGTTAAAATCAAAGCAAAATTTAGTCAGAGATTCAGAAATAGCAGTACAAAGAAAACTGAAAACTACTGCGAGCTGAAGATCCAAGCCTACTGTTAGTGATCCTAAGTCTAGCGTGCCCACTTGGCTCTCCTAGCGTGGTCGGACAATGGTGACGTCGTGCCATGCGCCCGAAACAATCACATAATCGTCTTTCATCCCCTTGTTGGACTTAGGAAGACAGGAAACGAGCCTAACAATGTCAGACCGGGATTTTAAGTAATATCCTGCCCCTTATTGGCTGTGACATTTGTACATGTATGCGACGTCCAGCTAGGTGAGCCCCAGTCCTAGGTGACGGTCAAGATCATCAACTGCCCCTAAGATCCTAAACATGTTAGGCGCACACTGGTCGGGACTAAGCCTATGGTTTCTGAGGTAGTTAGTTGTGATGGGGCCCATGGGATGGTCATCCCCCTTCTAAGAAAGAAATAAAGGGGATTACAACTTCGCCCGTTCTCCGATCTGTTAGTATCTTCTCCGGTGGACAGTATCTCACACCCACATTTAGGGGTATGCGATAGGTGGCCCTAAATTTTTCCAATTGGGCAGGACTATCCACCAGGTATTGGAGTTTGCCCATCACGACTAAACGGAAAGATGGAAGCGCTGAGTGCGGTGACCGGAGAATAATTGTTCAAAAGTTGAGGCAACTGGCCGAAGCCAAAATTGAAGGATCGAAAGGACGAAAACTTACAGGAACTAAACTGGGGAATGATCTTCGAACTCGCACAGGGATCCTCAAGGGTTCTGTGAAAGATTGAGATCGATGGCTGAAAGAGCTCAGTGAAGCTGTGTGCTTGTTCTCGTCGGGAAGTCTGATAGTTTGCAAAGTGAAGGAGAAACGCCTTCCCCTAGGGTTTTATACGGGGTTTAATGAAGGGGCAGGAGTTATTTTGCTCAAATCCCGGGGAAGAAGCACGCCCGTTGGATCGACAGCCCACCGTTGGATATGAGGGACAAGGCGCCGCCTGGAGTAATCAATGCAGCGCCTTGGAAACACGAAAACTAACCTTGGCAATAATGAAGCGCTTCTATCTAGGCCCACGCGCGTGTCAGTTCAAATATTTGTCTCTCCTCAAATTTCTCACCCCGTGACAAGTCAAAACCCCACATTTTCTCTTCAGATGCGAGGGAAAATTGGGATTTTGAGGGGCTGTTATGGGGGATGAAAACCCAGACATACTTATTGGGTCGTGGGCCCTGTCCCGAGGGATACTGTACGTCCGAAGAGTAATAGCGGGTCAGGGTAGGATTCATCTGAACGTAGCCAACCCAGAAGTAAAAGAAGAGTAACGTCCGAAGAGGTCACATTTTGTCCGAAGAGATTACACTCCTCGGACGTAAATGGTCTCAACCCAGCCAGCGAATAGAAGGTCCGAATGGACCCTCGGGCAATCCCCACGACACAGATAAGCTCTGAGCGTATCTAGGGATGATTAGGACGAGAAAATATCTTAAGGAAAAGCTGCCATCACCGCATTAAATGCCCTACAGCTGCTTTCTGGCAGCATTAATGTGGAGAAGACCCTGAACAGTGTAATCTCAGCTACTACCACTCACGGAGGGCAAAGAGAGTACCTGATGGGACATGCACTCAAGTGGATGCTTAGATGAAGAACAAATGGATGATGGAGATGATAGAAGGGGTGCTATATAAGCAAGAGAGGTCTCTGATAATAGAGATCGAGAGAGGGAGGGGAGAGAGGACTTAGACAAATTCATTGTAGTTCCAAGAATTGTAACCACCTCACATTTTAATAACAAACCTCTTCGGACAGACATTTTAAAGGAAGATGAATGTAATCTTATGTCAATTAATCCTCAAACGATATAATTAATCTCTGTTTGATTCACACCTAGCCCAGCTCTTTTGCCCACTCTCTACAAATTCATTGTCTTGGGTTTATTGGGCTCTTAACCCATCTCTCTTGGGCCTGGGCTGCCAAATCTGACCCTACATATATATATATATATATATATATATAAATCACTTATTCAATCACTCAATTATTTGATTAAGAGGATCATTGGATTTTTTTTAGGTGGTGGGGGGACTCCTATTTTTGTAGGCTAACCATTTGTAATTAATGCTTAATAATTTTAAATACCATAGGGTCATGCCCCCCCCCCCCCCCCCCCAAAAGCCATAACGTGACCATGCCCCTAAAGATGTGGTATAGGATCAACCCTCCCCCCTTCTCCTGTTAAACCTATCTCCAATATACATCAAACAATATCATCACTCTTCACGTTTATATTAATAGTAAGTTATAAATTAGTATAACTATTTCCTAGATCATCTTTGGGTTTTATACATAGTAAAAAAAGTAGTAGGTGAACCGTGAAGAAGAAAGCACATTGTGCATATCTATTTTGTATATCAGTCACTCGTATGTATTATCTCTTTTACAAACATTTTAGCTCACATGGACCATGTTTTTGATTATTTGATAATTACAACAGCGAGAGGGATTTGAACCCTTTCTCTTTGTCACACACACACACACACACACACACACAAATATATTCTAATAATAGAGTAAGTCATAATTTATAAATATATTACATTTAAAATTATTAACTTTTTTTTTGAGAAGTAAAATTAACTTTAACATATATATAATTACCAAATTCTTCTTAGAATAAAATTCATCTAAAAAAATTAAGAGTAAGGATGCCTACGCTCGCCTCTCCCCAACCTAACAAAAGTTGGAGTTTTATGCACCAAGTACAATCATTTTAAATATAAACTATTAAATTGTCTACCAAAGCGCATAAACAAATTACAACGGAAACAATGAAGTCAAATCTAAAATTTAGCAAATGTAAGAAAGAAAAAAAAGTATTATAGTCACTTAGCACTCAATTATTTGAATAAGAGGATCATTGGATTTTTTTTTGGTTTTTGGTGGGGGGGGGGGGGGGGGGACTCCATTTTTAATTAATGCTTAATAACTTTAGATGCCATAGGGTCATGCCCCCACCCCCCCCCCCCCCAAGCCATAGCGTGGCCATGCCCCTAAAGATGTGGTGTAGAATCACTCCCCTCTGCTGTTACACCTAGCTCCAATATTCATCAAACAATATCATCACTCTTCACACATGAAAATACTCTCAACCAAATATAATCTGACTAAATGCGTTTCTCTTTTACAAACATTTTAGCCCACATGGACCATGTTTTTGGACACGACCATAACAACGCTTTTATCATGAGAAATCAATTCATTCGGAATGGAAAATTATCTTATGAAACAATTCTTTAAACCAATCTCTTACAACATGTGGTATATTCATACATCTATGGGTCCTATTATGAAAGGATGGTCTCATTGGGGCTGCTCCATAAGATACATGCATGCTCCTTCAGAATCTAAAGTCCTCGTAAACAAGAACATGCAAGTATGAGATATATGCATCATTCCTTTAATACTGTGAGAACCTCAATAGCGGGTGGAATTCACATGGGATAATTATTAACTTAGACAAAGGATTGAGTATAAATCAAACATTGTTAAAACTTTACGTACTATGTTTGAGGAGCTCCACATCAGGACCACATGGACGCATGAACCTCATTCCTCATTGCAAGCTCTATGGTTTGAAAGGTGATGACAGTTAGTGTTCGAATTTGAATTGGGGTTTAGTTTCACATGCATGAGAAGTCGTACTCAAATGTCAAGTCTGTGTGGCATATAGTAGTGTTGTGCTGTGCTGGTATATGATGACTTTTAGGGAAATAGGGAAAGGCAAATTAAGCACCGACAAATGAATTTGATAGGGTGTTTGATCAAACAAAAATGGCAAGATTTGCGTCACTTAAAGAAAATAGATCAGTATTACACAGCGTATTTGTAGCGAGTCCCCCTCATTGTAACGGTGATTTGATAGAAAACATTNGTAACGAGTGATTTGATAGAAAACATTCAGATACATGCCAGCCCTTCATAAAGAGTGAGAATTACTGTGTACTGCTAACTTTGCCAAGTCCTTCACTTGTGGAACATCTTCACTGCATGGGATCAACATGAAAAAATGTCTAATCAACTCGGAGATTCATGGTAAGCAATACTTTTATATCAGTGCCTTTTTTCTTTTTCATTTTTATTGAAATATAGTCAATTATGAGTGGCAAAAAGAAAAAGTAGATGTAATTATCTACTATTCACAGTCAGCTGCTAGAATTTTAGATTCTAGTTATTGAAGTACAAGTGAATTAGCCAAATGGTTAAATTATTCCAATTGTGCAAATGTTCAATTCACAAGTAAACAACTTAAGTAACATGTGATGAAAAATTAAGTAACATGTCACTGATCACACAAAATCAAACACAATAAAGACAACAATATGTAACGCATGAAAAAATAATGAAGAATCTATTCTAAAAAAAACCACTACTAAGGAAACCTTCCAAATTAAAATTAAAACAAAAAAAAACAAAATTCATTTTGATAAGAGAAGTTTTACATCAAGGAAAAGCTTTTTCCTAAACTACTTTACCATCCTGTAGACAATTTAACAAAGTAATCTTAGTCTTATTTGTGGTCCAAGTACTACAATCTAAGTTTAGTCTAGGGTTAACTTATAATTAGCTCTATATATACAAGGGTCCGGTTAATGTGTGCCCTTAGGGCACACATTAAGCTTTCTATTTTTGGAAATATTTTCTTGAAAATTAAAAAAGTTGTCATTACTTTTTCAATTCTTGAAAAAACTTTTTCTAAAAATGAAAATTAATGTGTGCCCTTAGGGCACACATTAGTAAAATCCTATATACAATATATTGGGTCCATTATATTGTAACCCATTAAATATATTGAATATGTAGCAACTAAAGACCTCCCACTGTGCCACTGGCCATCAAGTTAAACCCTATTAAGCCTTACTTCCACTTTCTCTCCCTTGTCTCTCTATCATGCACTCTCAATGTCCCAAGTGACAAAATAAATTGGAAGTAGTTTTTAAAGTACTGGAAATAGTTTTAAATAATTTTGAGTTGAAATAATTAGTTTTAAAGTGGACAGACACTTATAATATAAAAATATATTTTAGGGTATTTGACACAAAATTAAAAATTAATTAAAACTTAATCTTTTGTTGATCAGTATCAATTTTAATTATATTATTATATACAATACAAATGTTAATTAGTATCCTAGGTTAGATTTGGAATAAGAAGATTTAATTTTAGTACCACCATTTTTTTTATATAATATTAATAGAATACAACATTTGAACATTAAAAAACTAAACAGTATCCTTTCTCCAAAAAAAAAGAAAAAAGAGTATCCTGCAAACTTATTTTCTGTCTTTAATATAAAACAAGTTTGATTCGTTATTGATATTATCAACACAATTTGCCAGTTAATTAGGTGCTTGGATTTGGATAGTCTTTAATGAGTCTCAACAAATCAAACTCCAGTGTACGGAAATTCGACCAGCTCGATCGCAATTAGAATTATTCTCTCAAATAACAATAAATAAATAATCCCTTCATATTAATTTATAATTTTCTATGTACTCTATCTGATTCATTTTTTTGGACCATTTGTATGAGTTTTTGTCTGTATATATTATTTATCCCGACAACATATAATATATGTAGTTGTTAATTGCAGTTAATACAAGTTAATAACTATTGGGAATGAACAAACTAATAGAGAAACAGGGTTTAAAATTTAAATACTTCACAAGAGTCACAATCTTCCTGTCTAACGGTTTATGGAGAATATTAAGATGGCACATTAGCTTGACCCAATGGACAGCGATGCCTGTGCTACTTGAGAATGTGATGGCTTCCTTTACTTTCTAGCTTTTTATATATATATATATATATATATATTCTTGAATTTATGCATTTGTCAATCTGTCACATGGTGGTTAGAACTTAGAACTTTGGTAAAAAAAATAGTTAGCAAAATATCAAATTTATCAATTGAGTTATATTCAATATTCTTGAGTGACTCTATGACCATCTCATATTCCTCTTTTATTTAAGGCTGAATTAATATAATTTGATTTTTTAACCATTGAGTAAGGTTCAATTAATCTGATCTCTCAACTATTATTTATGTAAATTTAGTCCCCTCCAATTAATTATTAATTGTGATAATTATTTTCAACCTGCTAAGAGTTTTATAGCTCAACTGGCATTTTGTGGTGTTTCAAACCCTCCTCCTCAGAGTATCGAATTATAAACATAAGAATAAACAAAGTCTTTCAACCTTAAAAATTACATCAATTTCATTATTGAATCTCCTCTTCATTTAATTTTTACTTAAATTAGTTGATGTGGCAAAAGTGCAAATAAAGCACAACTTAGAGAGCCTTCCTACGGACACATCCAAACCCACAACATGCTTAGAGGTTAACTTGTTATTGAATTTTAGTACTTACATATGAGACCACCATGAGTATTTGTTATAAATAAATAAATAAAAATGTGCCAATCACAATGTGACATTTAAGTATGTTGTGGATTTGGGTATGTTTCTAAACTTACTCCACTCAAGAGGTTATCATGAAAATTTTCAAAATCAAATGAATTCAACAATTAATTTCATTCAAAAATTGAATGAGAAAATTCAAGAATGACATTGACTAAACATTTAAAGTCGAGGGGACTAAATGACATGATTGATAGTTGATACTTGAAAGATCTATATAAAATTTACCCAATAATTGAATGACTAATAATAAACTTTACCCAAGAATTGTCTGACTTAATTTGGATGGAGTAAGAATTATTAAGATTTCTACATTTGCATTAGTCGATGCAAAAATTAAAATAACATAAATACCAAATTTTGGCTAATTAACTCAAAAAAATCGCCCACATTAATTTTTCTAAAATTATGCATATCTTGTCCACAGCCACAATACCCATGTAAATTTACATGACTTTTGTTCATGTGTAATGATATATTTTATTCATTTCTTAATACACTTTTTTAGTTGGTTTGTATGTAAGTGATATAATAGATTTTTATGCTAAAATAAATAGAAAATTTTGCATTAACTTAATTATGTCTCAAATGTTGGGTCTAAAACATATAGTATCAGTTTCTGAGTAGCCTTCTGAGAGAAGGCCTTTTTAGTGTTATTGAATCTCACGCCACCACCATCATAAAGAAGTACCACAAAACTACAAGATTGTTGATAAATGTGCTCATGAAAAGTGTGGCGTAGACATCTGTTGAAATTTCTTCCAATGAACAAAAAATTAAAAGATAATTCTCTAAGTACACAACTTGGTTATAAAAGACAGATCTAGATGAGCATAATTGCGTAACTTTTTTTTAAAAAAGTTAGGTAAGTACTAAAATTTTTGAAAATCCAATCCCATACTTGTATCCACCACAAGGGTTGAAAGAAAAAAGCAAAACAAGTACTAAAGTTTTGGAAATCCACTCCCATACTTGTAGCCACCATAATAATGCATGAAAAAAACAAAACAAAACAAACAAAAGTTTCAGAGGTCAAGGTTGTTTAGTTGTTACAAAGACCAATAAAAATGTGAAACATGAAAAAATTCACCCAAGTGTTGTTAAAGAGAATACTTTTACTCTAATGGAAAATTGTTGTTAAAGAGACCAATTGATGTGCTTCACACAACCCCGACAGCCGCCGTTATTTTTGTAGATCCTTTCAATTCAATAGACACCACCTTGAATTTAGTCACCATAACTAAAATGGTTTTGTCCATATGTAAAATATCTTAATGACAAAATTTTAAGTATAAATTTAAACTCTTTTTAACTTTTTAGACTTTCTTGTAAACATACTTTAGACTTTTTACTTAAATTCAACTATTATGGTCATTAAATCACATAATTGAATTCAATTATTATGGCTGAATTGATCAATGAATCACCTATTGAATTCAATTGGTTTAATCAATACAATTATATGTTTGAATTTAATTAAAAAACTTAATGCGTAGCACCTAATCTAAGTTTTGTCCATCTTTTTAAAATTGAATATGAATACATTTTAACGTTTTAGAAGAAAATTCTTTTCAGATTTTGTCAAAATTAGTTTGTGCAAAAAAAAAGTATTATAGGTTAATTAAGCAATAAATCTACACAAGCACCAAAAAATGCACATAAAATTTCACAAATCCAAGTAAGATGAGTTGGCACATTTATATGAAGAGTGTAAAGTTCTCTATAACTTTTGTTGTATTTGTAGACTTATTGTTAATTAAGAGTGGTTACGTCAAAATATTGTCCCCCACCACAACATAGCTTTCCACTTATGATCAAAATTAATTATTGAGGGTGAAAACTAAAATCAACTAAGCCTCCCGTACATTCTCAAAAAAAAAAAAAAAAAAAAAAAAAAAAAAAAAAAAAAAAAACTAAGCCTCCCGTAGAAAACGTTTTCTATCTATTTCGGGTTGAATAATATAAACACGGACAAGTTTAATTTAGATTTTCAAAATGAGGACCTTAATTTCTTTAGATTCGTTTTAGATTGTATAATTATTAAGAACAAAGCATGCAGGAATTCGGATTGACATGAAACACACCAAACATTGATCGTTTTTCATGGGATCTAAAGGTTTGTTGTCTTGTACTTTTGCCTCCAAACATGGGAATCAACCCATGTAAAAGAAACAAGACAACACTGTTAAAAACGGACCCATTGTGTAAATTGATGCCTCCATGTCGTATCCATATTTCTCATGGTATGTTTCTTTCTTCTTCTTCTTTTGTTAATTTTTTTAAATAACCTTATGGTATGTTTCAAATGAAGAGAGAAGTGAGGAAAGTAAAAGGGAAGGTGTCTAAAATATACTAAAATTTAGGATACGCTTAGTACATTGAATGATAGTTACGTTAAGGATAAAAATTTGTATTACTAGAAATAAAATGTGATATAATGGAATAATTATTCATATCAATAAGTTTGGATGTGAAATAACTGTAAGAATAAAACCACAAATTTGTATTTTTGAAAATATAATAATTTCTAAAGTTATTAAATGTATTAACTATTAAAAAATAGTTATTACATCCCTTTTAGGGTTCGTTTGATTGGGAAAATGGAAAAGTAGAAGGATAGAAAATTGAGAAGAGGTGAAAGAGTTGGTGGATAGGAAAGATTTAGTTTCCCTCCATGTGTTTGGTTGAGGGAGTGGAAATTAAAGTGGGGAGATAGAAAACTATTTTGCTTGGTTGGATAAAAAAGTGAGAGGATAAAAAATGTAGTTTGTAAAAATTTACTCTCATGCCCTTATTACATAAAAACTATTTTTAATAGTTTATAAAAATTAATTTTTTTTAATTACTACAAACTTACAAACTAACACAATTAATAAAACATCTAGCAAAAGAAAAACTAATAATAATAAGTTTCCGTTTGATTTGAATTTTTTTTAGTTGTTTGAAGAAGGAAGCAAAACATGAAAACAAAGCCAGAAATTAAAAAGAAAAAAGAAAAACATGAAAACAAAGTCAAGTTCAATGCCAACAAAAGAGAGAAGAAGAAAGAGGAAGTAAAAAAAAAAACAAACAAACAACATTAAATAAGGGGAAGGCAGATGGGTAATTTTCTGTCAAACCCACTCCTTCTCCACTTTTCTCTCTAGTTTTCTCCCCAAATGTGGGCCAAGAGAGAAAACTCCCCCAACTCCATTCCCCCCCCCCCCCCCCCCAAAAAAAAAAAAACCAAAACCCTCCTTTGTTATTTTCTCTCCCCCTCTATCATTTCACCCCAACCAAACATACAAAAGAGATTAATACCTATTCCTCAATTTAAGGAAGTAATTCATAATGAATAACTATAACATGCAATAAAATCTAACCAAACGATCATGTAGTTATTCCACATTAATAAAAATTTCATTACAAGATTTATTAAAGTGCACCAAACATGCTCTTGGTACGACTACTTTCTAGTTATTTTCCATTGTCCTATATATCCTCTACTTTTCCCTCATTTCTCTCCATTCAAACATACAGTTAGGTACCTAACTAATCCCCACGAAATATGTAATCCCCTATGCCATACACATTAAGTATGACACCGAGAAATCCCTTGAAACCCAAAGTATTGACTACAATATTAGAAACAAGGATCTCAATTCTCATAGATCATATGAGAGGTTTGGAAATTGCTAAACCAATTTCAAAATTTTGACTACAAAATTAGAACTAAACAATCTCATGGATGCACATAGGAGATTTGGAAACAACTAAACAAGTTTCAAATTATTGAACAAAATTAGAATTGAGGATCTCATGCAGTGGTAGCTCCAAGAATTTTTCTCAAGGTGTTCCTTAAGAAGCATAAATTATACAATCTAATAAAAAGAGAAATTCATATATTGACAACAACAATAATAAAAAAAATACGCAAATACATAAAATTTACAATTGACTTTTACGAGTTTTTATATTTTGAAATCGTTGCATGATAGTCTCATTATCAATGCTACAAGATACATCTCTTTCGATGTACACAATCAAGCAATTATTCATCTACTGAATGTTGAACAAATTATGGAGCAAAATTTAATTTTATTGGTATAAAAAAAAATTGAGAGTGTTCCTAAAATTTTTTTTTGAAGGGTAGACAAATAAAATTTTTTAAATTATTATATATATATAAAAAAAAAAAAAAATCAAGTCAGGATGGTCCTAGGACCACCCTCGCCTTAAGGTGGCGCCGCCACTAATCTCATGGATCACATATGAGATTTGGAAACAACTAAACATGTTTCAAATTATTGAACAAAATTAGAATTGAGGATCCCATGGATCACAAATGAAATTTGGAAACAACTAAAACAATTTCAAAGCATTGACTTCAAATTTAGATCCGAGGATCTCATGGATCACATGAGATGAGAGGCGTCTAAGGATTTATTCATGTGATAATGTTCCCACTTGGCTTAGTTGAAGACAAATCATTATAAAAAGTGGAGCATGCGAAGACTGCAGCGTCCAAAAAATTCAGCCAAAACTGTATCTGCATCTATTGACGCTACAGGATTCAAAATTCAGGGGGAGCCCCTCTACTACTGGAATTGAGGTGCTGCCAAGTGGCAAATGTTGAATACCCTCCATGCTCGATTGTGGGTGACTTTTTCTTCTTCTTTTCCTCTCTAGTTCTGCGATAAATCATGGTTTGGCTTCATTAAAAGCTGGAAGCACATGCTACGTTTTCGTGAATCGGAATTTGAGACACGTTCAAGTCGCTTTCAACTTGTTTGTATAGTAGCGTGAAAAGGTTATGACCGACCTGCTCTCAATACCATGGCTTACATGTGATTGTGATTACGATTTCCAACTTGGCCTGATCATACATGTGATCGTTTTTGCACTTTGTTGTAGGCCATTCATTAAGGTTTATCCTAATTATACACCCCAAAAAAAAATATATATATATATATATATATATATAAAAACTATACCAAATGAGCACTCTAATGTTGTTTTATTGACATCCCTAGGTTTTTAATTTTTCTGATCATATCTCATGTTGTTGATTTAATCAAATATACTCATGTACTTGTTTTTTTTTTTTTTTTTTTTTTTTTTTTTAAATGAGCTATTTTCATCTACTTGTTTAGCCACATCTCTCTCTAATCATACACATATGGTATCAAATTGTCACTACGCTCTGTTTGTTTTGACGTTAATGTTTTAGAAAATGAGTCATTTTTCAAAAAATATTTTCTATTAAACTATCTTATTTTCCTATATTTGGTAGAAATCTTAAATGAGTTGGAAAAAATCATCTATTTAACTTGCTATGAGATATGATTGTTTTCCAAAAACAATTAGCAGAAAACAATCTCCAAAAAATAAGCCATATTTTTATATTAATCAAAGATAGTTTTTCTTTGACTCATTTTTTATGATGCTACTAAATACTGAAAAATGTGAAAAATTTCTTCACAAACGGAGTGATGACTAACCCAAATGGACACCGAGAGAGGGTTTGGATACCACTTCTTCTCACTCATTGTAGAGTTGCGGTTTTTTTTTTTTTTTTTTTTTTTTTTAAGCCGGACTTATTGACTATTTGGAGACAAAAATCACTGTGCATAAACATGCGTGCACTGTTATGCACTGTTCATTACTGTTTACAATTAAAAATATTAAAAATGGGTCCACAATACTATTCATACATTTAAAAATTATTTTGCTACAGTGTTTTCAGCAACAATAGTTTTCAAGCCACTTTCAGCAACAATAAGTTGTATCCAAACGGACCCCGAGAGAAGAGGATGGGAGCAGTTGACTAGACCAATTGATAGCACAGAATGTGACTCTAAACTCGGGGGAGTGAATAGAACTGTCAGATAAGGATAAAGATTTATTAATAAAGGGAAGAGGATGGTCCTAAACTCCTAATCCTAAGCCATCTCCTCCCTCCTGACAGAGCACAGAAAGAGGGATGGAGGACATGGATATTGGACCATCATAGAGTTATAAATGGGATTTTGGCTCCAGATACGCAGATGGGTTCATTGTTTATGGATGTTTTGAGTTTTGGTGTCAACATCAAAACTCAAAATGACTTCCAGGCTTATAGCAAAACCTTTCATCAAGATTTTAGAAGTTACACAACCATTATACAAATGGTGGTAAAGGTAATTAAGGAAACGGAGTCATTTTTCAGTTCTTCATTTTACAGATATGGAAACAGCCAAAATGAATCTGTTTTTTTGAGACGGAAAAACTAGAAATTTTATTAATGTAAGCTGTCTAAATCAGCTTGAAGGACAGAACATACTTGTGTTTGTAAAAAGTGTTGGGCAAAAATGGCAAAATCCTCATTTCGCCCAAAAGTTCCAGTAAAGTGCCCATGTTTTGAAACTATTTAGGAACTCGATTTTTAAAAAAATTGAGTTTCAATGAAAAACTCGATTTGGTGAAAATTGAGTTACTTGAAAAAAACTACATGGAACTCGAGTTCCAGATAGTTTTTTTTTTTATTTTATTTAAGTTTGATTGTCTGTAACTCGATTTTCTAAAAATCGAGTTTTTCATTGAAACTCAATTTTTAGAAAATCGAGTTTAAAACATAGGCATTTTCTTAAATAGTTTCAGAACATAGACATTTTGTTACATATTTTACGCGAAAAGAGTATATTCCCATTTTGGCCAAAAGAGTTGACATGTAGTGGACCAAGTGATGAACTAGTTCGGAAGAAAGTTTTGTCAATCCATTAGCTGATTACTGAAATGAGTATTCACGTATATTGTTTATCATATAAACTAATGTAAAGAGTTTTATAATTCAACTAGTTGGCATTTCTTAGCATTTCAAAAGAAAGACATCCGAATTCAAATCCCTCATCNAAAAATATTTAAAATGGGTCTCACAATACTATTCATACATTTAAAAATTATTTTGCTACAGTGTTTTCAGCAACAATAGTTTTCAACCACTTTCAGCAACAATAAGTTGTATCCAAATGGCCCCGAGAGAAGAGGATGGGAGCAGTTGACTAGACCAATTGATAGCACAGAATGTGACTCTAAACTCAGGGGGAGTGAATAGAACTGTCAGATAAGGATAAAGATTTATTAATAAAGGGAAGAGGATGGTCCTAAACTCCTAATCCTAAGCCATCTCCTCCCTCCTGACAGAGCACAGAAAGAGGGATGGAGGACATGGATATTGGACCATCATAGAGTTATAAATGGGATTTTGGCTCCAGATACGCAGATGGGTTCATTGTTTATGGATGTTTGAGTTTTGGTGTCAACATCAAAACTCAAAATGACTTCCAGGCTTATAGCAAAACCTTTCATCAAGATTTTAGAAGTTACACACCATTATACAAATGGTGGTAAAAGGTAATTAAGGAAAACGGAGTCATTTTTCAGTTCTTCATTTTACAGATATGGAAACAGCCAAAATGAACTTCTGTTTTCTTGAGACGGAAAAACTAGAAATTTTATTAATGTAAGCTGTCTAAATCAGCTTGAAGGACAGAACATACTTGTGTTTGTAAAAAGTGTTGGGCAAAAATGGCAAAATCCTCATTTCGCCCAAAAGTTCCAGTAAAGTGCCCATGTTTTGAAACTATTTAGGAACTCGATTTTTAGAAAAATTGAGTTTCAATGAAAAACTCGATTTGGTGAAAATTGAGTTACTTGAAAAAAACTACATGGAACTCGAGTTCCAGATAGTTTTTTTATTTTATTTTATTTAAGTTTGATTGTCTGTAACTCGATTTTCTAAAAATCGAGTTTTTCATTGAAACTCAATTTTTAGAAAATCGAGTTTAAAACATAGGCATTTTCTTAAATAGTTTCAGAACATAGACATTTTGTTACATATTTTACGCGAAAAGAGTATATTCCCATTTTGGCCAAAAGAGTTGACATGTAGTGGGACCAAGTGATGAACTAGTTCGAAGAAAGTTTTGTCAATCCATTAGCTGATTACTGAAATGAGTATTCACGTATATTGTTTATCATATAAACTAATGTAAAGAGTTTTATAATTCAACTAGTTGGCATTTCTTAGCATTTCAAAAAGAAGACATCCGAATTCAAATCCCTCATCCCCAACTATGGAATTATCAAAAAATAATCATATGAACTAATTAATACTTTAATAGAATATAAGTTCTTTAAAAGATTTAATGAGTCATGTGGTTATAAATATATGTGGATAGTCTTCTAAACTGTCATAAAAAGGATTGAAAGAAACATTTTCTCGTTTTACATTTACATGAATTAACCAAGAATTGAATTGGCTAAATATTTTTACTTTTTAGCCACGTTTTTTTTTTTTTTTTTTTTTTTAAGTAAGTGCAATTTTAAAACTAACTAGAAAAAAGTAAAGTTAAAATATATATATACACACACCTTAAAAGAGTGCAATTTTAAACCACTGCAAAGTATAAGTATATTTTACCTAAATTTTATACTATCCTTTTTTTTTTGTCTTTCGGTAAAAAAATTTATAACTACCATGGTTTCATGCATTTGGGGAAAGTCCTTAGAAAGGCAATTGGTTCATGCAACTTAATAGACCTCAATGCATAGGGCTTTATTAACAGTCTATAATGGGCTTACTCTCATGCTACAGAACAATTTCAGCTGTCACACAACCCAGGAGTCAATTCTGAGCTCACCAAGACGATGATCCAAGTTCCAACATGAATTCTGAGCTATTAGCTTCATTACACACCAGCTCTGGTCTATTCATGCAATGAAAGAACCGGTTCATGTTGGTAAAAATGTAGTAGTGAGCTCATTGTTCGTGCTTCTTGGCTACTTCACACAAGCCTATTCAATTCAAACTTAAAATACAGGTTCTTGGTTTTGAGTAAACATCATATCGCGGAGCTCTGCTGTTAGAACTGGAGAACTTTACAGCGATTGTACCATCTCTTCTTGATGATCAGGCTCATGCTTGCAAAATCAAGGGAAGCATTTCATTCTCTGCAAGAAAAAAACACAAGACAAGGCCAAGTCAGACAATAAAGCATTGTTGTCAAGTAAATTTAATTGGAAGATAAGCAGACAGAGGCACACATGCTGTGTTTCAACACAGAAACAAGGTATCATGCGTAATAACTCCCCAAAAATCTAAACATAATAACGGCTGTGTTTGTCTTTGTTGATCAATAATATCGTGTGTCTATAAGTGAATGTTTCCTTGCATAAGAATTGTGACTCGAAATAATAATGTGTTAGTTATCTTGACGGAATGCAGAACACTTCATAACTCTGTACTTCTAGGTAAGTAGGGGAGAGTTTTTCTACATGTACAAATGATCCCAGACATTGGGGCGCAAGAGTGTCATGTCTTCAAGAGTCTGAAATGTATAAATCTTGTAGGATTCCTCATTACCTGTCTTTCGATTTCAACAGCAGATGCAGCAAGCTTTCTTTTCAAAACTGACCTCTCCGTTTCACAGCTCTCCATCTCAGTATCTATAAATAAATAAAAAAGACAAGCAACAAGAATTACATTGAGTAAAATGCAATTTTTCTAACATATTACTTAACTCATTTCTTCTTTCTATTATCAAAATCCACTGACAAGACAGCTACATAATAATCAGTATTTTCTCATAATAACCTAGGAAGCCTTCTAATTGATAAGAAAATAAAACCCAATCTCTATTGCATGTCAGCTATTAGTTTCTATTATTGGCATATAGTCCATGCTGATTTGACTATAGTAATTTAATCTTCTTCCTACTCATCATAACTAGCTATAAACACTGTTCAATTTTTTTCAGATAGCTTTGCAGTTTAAAATGATCCATGCAGGTGATCTGCCCACTAATTTACATTGTAGTGAATCTAGTGATAATATTTATATAAAATTTTATAACAAGCTTTCCTAGAAAACCCAATCCTGCTTGTAAACCCCATCAGGAAAATCTAGAGAATTTTTTCTCTGGATGTCAAGGGTATGTAGGTTACATCTATATAGGGAAGTTACTAATGCATTCTGTTTCAATCTATATCAATAGAAATAAAAAGGCAGGTTACCAGAAAATGCACAAACAAGATCAAATTAACAGGCTGCTTAGTTCTCACCATAATAATACGTTGATAAGATGGTGATGCGTTCAGTTGGCTGAAATAACGGAAAAAAGAGAGAAAAATTAGCTGAGTGCCGAGAATGAATAATTAAAATGCTAACAAAGTGATGTAACAGCACAATTTCAGAAGCAGACAAACTAGCCGGACAAAGAAAAGGCCAGATTTACTGCATGGAACTAATGGGATTTACATATGGAAAAATACTAAAGTCGGAGAGACTAGGATGGGATCATCCTCACTGCTTCTTGATGCATAAGTTTCAGAGTAAGAGGCATGAGAATCACTGTTCAACCCGTCTCATAAAAAAATCCCAGTCAAAGATTCATAAATCAGACTGAAAATCACATGATCAACATGACAATGATTTAAGTGTTCCAATCAGATGTTAGTCTCTGTAAAAGAATGCAGTAAATTCAGGTTCCCTACCTAAACCAATATAAGTTGTGCCAAGTGAATGAAATGGTCATTACCAGAGCTGGTCCCACATGAAAGAATGGGACAAGGACAAACATCGCTTTCTTGAAATTTACATAACATGATTATCTGTCTTCATGGTAAAACTATAGTACATATTACAATCAAATGACAGCATCAATAAACCTAGGCTTTAGATGAGATGGTAAAGGGGTCCAGTGGAGTTAGATTAGGTCTAAGATGCAAATCTTGTATACTAGAAAAGATAATACATTGGGAAAAGATAAAAATAATATTGGTTATCAGAGAGAATAATCAGAAGAGGGTTAACTACTAACATATCACATGGGAAATACTGCAAGAGACACGTCCAAACTCAAAAAAACTTCCCATAGTTGTTCATCATTAAAATATATTTTCAAACAGAAGGCTGGAGAAAATTGTACCAGTTCTAGATTTCAGATCGTTCTATTGAGAGTGATCAACTGAATATTACCATTACAAAAATACCCTCACGACGAGTAGGGAGCTGCTCAAACTTTTTCAATGTTTCTTCACCTCGGGTAACTCGTCCAAAAATTGCATACTGTAGATGTCAGCCATTTTATTAGGAATCATATCATACGAGATACTAAAATATCTTTGAATCAAAGCTGGCAAGTGTAACTAGCAAACCTGGCCATCAAGATGAGGGGCATCTCCGAGAAGCATCGAAAAAGAGGATTGAGCACTGTTGGGATCCTCAAACCTACACCAAAGCAAAAAATAACCTGTCAAACTTTCAAACTAAATGAGGAAGTCCATAAAAGATTAAAGTCAAATGCAACTGTTAAAGATGAGAATAACACAATATAGAAATGCGGAAGCAGGAAAGAGAGAAGAATACAAGAGTTACATGGTTCAGCCCGATGGGCTATGCCTAAGAGATAAAGCCCCAGGGCTACATCTTTACTGTATTCTCAATTATTTATTACAATGAAGTGTATATAGGAGCTAGGGTTAGCCCTACATGAGCTTACAACATATTTGACCTCTTGGGCATTACATTAACATAAACCCAATATCTTTAACACTCTAAACAACTCTTTACATGATGCTGTGATAAAGTTATGAGCAAGAGACGGCTGATAAATTGCTCATGAGGAAAACATAAAACATGAATTCTAACCAAACTTGGTCTATCCTCATCTGTTTGGTGACTATATACCACCATGGAATATTTTACAATCACGAGTAGATCAGTATGAAGTATTCAGCTCAGTCCCATTGTGATGATCTGGTTCTTATTCTTCAATATATTTTGAAGATGTAATCCAAGGGTATACCAAGCAACTGTAACATCAATTTTTTTTTTTCTTTTCTAAAATGAGTATGTTTGGTTAATGGATAAAAAGTATTAGGATTTTTTTTTTTTTTTGGGGCTAGGTAAATAGGGGAAGAGGGAGGTGGGGTTCAAACCCTAGACATTGGGCTCCACAAAGGGTGCCAGTACCACTGGGTTAACAATTCAAACCCCATTAGACACTGAATTTCACAAATTTAAGCTGTCAAACTGACCAAAAATAGAGAACCAGAAAGTCAGTTTAGCACAGAATCTAAAATTTCCTTTCTAACTGTTCCAAAGGCAGAGCTTTGGAGAAATCAGAAACATTGAAATGCTTTCATTGTTCAGGCCTATATCATATATAAATAGGCTCCTACTACTTCCATCCAGATGGAAACCTCCAACTTATCTTTTAGGGTCTGTTTGCAAGTAAGGATGAAAAAACAAGAGGATAAAAAAAAGGGAGGATGGAGAAAATACCAATTCTCCATCATGTATGTTCAGTAAAAGAGATGCAAGAATGAAAGAATAGAAAATACCAACAACTTTCCTTTGTTTGGTTAAGAAGAAAAATGAAAGAAAAGAAATAACAATTGTATCAATTTACTATTATACAATTTCCTGTAACACAAACTCACACAAAAACACCTTCTCTTTCTCTAGCTTCTATTTTCTCTCTAAATGGGAGAATCTTGTTAGCGAAGATTAAGATTACCAAATCCGTCAGTCCCAACAAGTCTCTGGTCCAAAACCCTAAACCTGTCTTTAACTTAGATCTCAAGCACAGGTTGACCACCCGCCTGGCGATTAACCAGAAATCTGACCTGTTTCTGGAGACTCAGAGCCCCATTTAGGAGGCATAACTGGCCCAAGACTCCACTCCTCAATTGGAAGATCAATACCTAGTGCTCAAAATGACCATGTCGATGATGAAAATAAGTTGCAGAAGGAATGTTCTCGGAAGGGGCAATAGAAGGGGTCAAGAAAGTAGGTCTTGGCCTTGGTGCAATGGAACTTGCAGGCGGCAACATTTTAAGCAGATAGATAAGGGTCAAAATAGTACAATTTTCTTCCCTCCACATTTTCTTCCCATATTTTCTCACTTTTGGATGGGGAACATTTTGTGGGTCCAGGGAGTACTTTCTTTCCACCTAGTTTTCTTCCCTACCAAACAGAAGAAAATTGCAATCTCTCTCCTCTTCTCCTTCCCCAAGTTTTCATCCTCCCTAAAATACCTCATACCAAACAAGTCTCACAATCAATCACCTTAGACTGTCTCAGAATTATATAGGTACTTCTGACTCCTTATAAACAATTATTTTAGTTTTACTGAACCCTAAGTATCGGTTCACAATGAGCAGCAGAATTCCTGCACTTTTTCACCTCTGGAAGTGTTCATTTCCACCTTTTTTTTAATGAATAAGTTAATTCATCAAAAAATAGACAAGAACATGCAAGACTATAAAGAATTCTAAATAAAGCTGACATACTGCAGATACAATCAGAACAAAATACAATTGACTTGCTACTATCACATAGCATTCATACAAAATTTATATCCTATCTACCAATCGGTTGTAACTGTCTCCTAGGCTTGACCATACACTACACACAAATGGTTTGATTAAAATATATTGACCCTCAGTTTCAGAGGAACTCAGCAACCAACAGAAGAATTAAAAGACTTAATATGCTTCAGTAAAGCCAGTATGCGGTTGGTTTTGCCTCCACATGACATTTCAACCCTCATAGCTAACAACTATCTTTGGTAATCAACTCTAATGTCCCAAGCTAACAGACTGTGACACCTTACGATGCATGTAACATTTCAATTTATTTATTTGATAGTAATCAAAGATTTTTATTTATTTATTTTTAGAAAAGCATACCCACGTACAAAGGATGCTACAATGTCATCTAAAGTTTCACATATCTCTTTGAACCACCAAATTTTTTTTTTTTTCCACAAATTAGAAATTCCTCCAAAATAGAAAAGGAGTGACCACTCAAAGCAGCCATCCAATCATGCCTGGAGTGTAATTAAAACAAAGTTAACTCTAAAGGCAAACCCTCAAC
The DNA here is from genome assembly GCF_002906115.3 of Quercus suber. NCBI lineage: Eukaryota > Viridiplantae > Streptophyta > Magnoliopsida > Fagales > Fagaceae > Quercus > Quercus suber. Next base: position 154,595 of record NW_027069968.1, read on the forward strand.
CCCTTCAAAAGTATATTGGTAGCATTCTCTCCAAATAATCCACATGATGAATAATGGAATTTCCCCCCATAAGTAAGCAAAACGATGCCTGCCAAAGCCCTTTTCCAACAAACCAACAAATCCACTGCCCTTTTTGGCATAATCCAATGGAGTTTGAACAAACAAACCACCAATGACCATAGTCTATGCGCATAATCCCAATGAATGAGCAAATGGTTTGTAGATTATCCATAGTGAGAATCTTTCCTCTAGCAGCTGTCCATGTGAAGAAAGTTACTTATGTAGGAATCTTAACACTCCAAATGCTTTTCCACAAAAGAAATTAGGGCTTCCGCTAGTAAGAGCCTAATAATAAGACTTAACCTTAAATATACATCTCCTAGTGGGATTCCAACACATTCTGTCTTCCCCATCTCTAGTAATTTTAGTGGAATAGAGAAGGTAGAGAAAAGAATGTAAAAACTTCATTTCCTGATCATGGACAATCTAGTGAACGTAATGTCCCAATAATTAGCTACACCATTCCATCACATATAGTCCATCACAAAGCCTCCTTATTTTGGGCTATTTGAAATACTGCAAGAAAGCCTCCTTAACAATCACCACCCCACGCCATGGATCATGCCAAGAACAAATATGAAATACACTACCCAGTTCAAGCTTGATGAATATAGAGAACCTCTCCCAGCCGTTGCAAATATATTTCCAAAGAGGCAATCCATAAGGTTCATTGATCACCCCCAAAACCCAATCTCTCCAATGATACCCATATTTTTTTATCTACTACTGCTCTTTATATTGTGTCTTCTTCCGAGGCATAGCGCCAAATCCACTTTCCCAATAATGCATTATTAAAACATAAGAAACTACAAATGCACAGACCATGATATTGAATTGGCTATCAAACTATCTTCTAATTTACCAAGTGAAACTTCAACATTGAAAATGTAGGAGTCCTAGTGATTTTTTTGATAGATCATGAAACATCTGATGCCCAGGCCATCATATTGAAACTGCCTCATGCTTTGTCTCCATTCATAGTTTTGATTGCTTCTACAACTTCCACCTCCTCGAAAGGTCTTTCCAACCCAACTGCCTCCTCACTGTCAAGTATTTTCAACTGCAGCCCATCTAGTGTTGGTCTCCAGTTTAGTGTTTCATAATACAGATTTTATAAAACTGTAAAATGCCTCCCTTAATCTCATCTGCATTTCTTGTTGTGTTTCCCTCCAAGAATAGACTCCCAATAAAACTATTTCTATGGTATGAATTAGCCCGGTGATGAGTGTGACAAAATTAACGCTTTTGAGGAAGACAATACCAACTAAGTGTTTGTTTGGTGTTACTTTTTTCCATTGGGATATTTTGCTTGCCAAGAGCCCTGTAGCTCAAAAGGCACCTCCTGGTCTTTCCAATAAAAACTTCTAGAGTTCAAATCCCCCTCCCCCATTGTTGTACCTAGGAAGCACGGACACTTTATTTAGGATGCCGTACTAGTGCCGTACTGGCCATTTCATGTGATAATTTTTTAGAAAGTTCTCGTGTCGTTGTGTTGTCCCTGTACTCATGTCCGTGTCTATGATTCCTAGGTTGTAACTATTGAATTGGTTTATTTTGCTTTAAAAATCAACTGACCATGTATCCCAAAAAAAAAAAAAAAGGTAAGGCCGGTAATACATTCTGTTTTAGGATGCAAAAAATATAAACCACACAGGAACTAAACAGAGAAATATCATAGCGCTAATAATTATATAAGCTGAATTATAAGTTATAAACAACCCAAAAAAAAAAAAAAACAATTGCTTTAGCAAAGAAGACATTTACATTACCTCCCCATAGAAAGAACACCCTTTACATGTTTGACATCACTAAATTCACCAACAACAGTTTTTTCACCTTCTCTTCTTTGCTCTTCATTCATGGGGGCTGTTCTTCCACCGACAACATCAGCCACTTGGGCAACAAACCCCTTATCAACCTACAAATACAGTACACACTAATCCCATTATCACACACTTCAATTCAAACAATAAGTACATTATATCCTATCAAAAAAAAAAAAAAAAAAAGTACATTATACAGCATAATCAGCTTCATCAAAAAAATCATGAAAATACCCGAAAAAAGTGATTGGTATTGTAACATCCCAACCGAACAAGCTTGAAAATGTGGTCAACAGTTTTGCGTGCAACGGTTGGTAAGAAACCGAATTCGATGTCTCCATAGTTTGTCTGTTTTCCAAAATTGTTACACACAAAAATAAATTAAAACCCAACAAAAATTTTAACTAAAACCAAACCAAATTACATTAAAATAATCGAAAAAAAAAGAACCTGGAACACTACACGAACAGAACCCATTTGGGGTTCTTCTTGGGACAGTGCACTAACTGAAATAACTGATGCCAGGCAGCAGAGTAAGCTAAAGGGGATCCATACATTACATGCCCACATTTTTTTTTTATAGCTCCAAAAATAGGTGTATGATCTGAAATTTTTTGACTTTATGAGTATCAGAAATATTACTATAAGTATCTATATGATATGAAATTTCACATTTTGATTCTTGACCCCAAAAAGCAAGAAATATTGGATGTGGAAATTGGGCTGAGTAATGGGCCCATTAGGAAAAAAGTTTTGGGCTTTTAAGATTTGATTAGGGGCCAAGTGTATGTGTGTGTTCTTTTTTTATTTTACATAGACAAGTTCAAAATGGCTCTAAATTTTAAGGATATAAATTGTAATTGATAGTATAGAAACAATTTTTGAATGGTTTTGTATGTTGGGCCTTTTGTTCTTAGGACTGGGAAGGCTAATTGCTTTGCTCATAATTTTTCTCAATGGGCTTCTACATGCAATGCTTGGGAGCCCGCTCACCGCCTCACGCTCTCTCAATGGGTTTTGTATATTGTGTAGGGTTATGGAGAGGCCCCTTGTAGCTCCCAAGCTTTTTGTTTTTCTAGTATTTAGAGTAGCTTATTTTCAATAGCTTATTTGTATATATTGTGAGACAAAAAGTTAAAAGTTAGCTTATTTTCAAAAAGTTAGAAGTTGGATTATTTGAAACAAAGTTAAGATAAAAAGTAATTTGAGACCTACAAATGGTGCATAAAATAAGTAAAAAACCAACTTATAACCCAATATCGAACATACACTTAATAAAATACGTATCTAGGAATGTGCATGGGTCGGGTTTGAGAGTTTTTTTTTTCAATGATATTATTGTGTTGAGAAATTCTCAACCCAACCAACGTGAATCCAATTGGGTTGGGCTGGGTTGTACTTAAAAATTCTATGCCTCATAAAAAATTAGACTTTCATTAATTATTTAATTACTTATAATTAATAAATTATTACAAATCACGTAATATATCTAAATTATATTACAAATTTCTAATTCACAAAATACAAAAATAAATCAAACTAAAAAATCAAAATAAACTTATATATATATGGTAAGTTGTGAGTTAAATTGGTTGAAAAAACTCTCAACCCAAACCCAACCCAACGCAACCCAACCCAATACTCTCAAAAAAAAATTTCCAACCCACCAACCCAAGGCGTTAGTCTGAGTTGGGTCTTCTTGGGTTGGTGGGTTTGGTGTGCACCACCTAGACCCCAAACTACTGGTTCCCTTCACCAAAGAAAAATCATGGCCCAAAAGATAGGGATTACAAAAGACCAAGATCGAGTCATAGTGGTAGAGTGTTACATTGGGTATTTTTCCTTTTTTTGGTCGAATGGAGAGCCCAAGCCCAATATCAAAAGATGCAGAAAGAAGCAAATTCAATGAGTTGGAGAAGCTGAGGAAATATTCTGTATACCCCTATTTATTAAGGAAATCTTCGATTGCGTTTTTTTTTTTCGAAGTTATAATGTCCCATGTATAAATTCCATTTGAAACATTATTATTTTAGGTACAGTACAAAGAAATGCATAACAAATAAAACAAATCTAATAATTTTCTTTTTCTTTCTCATAGCATGGTCCCCCTCCCCATGCTCCCCTATAGATTGTGACACAAAAATCAATGAAATTCACACATACAAACATTCATTTCAAGTATATGTGGCATGGAATGGAAAATTTTGTATTTAAAAAAAAAAAAAAAAAAAAAGAGAGAAAGAAAAAGAAAAGGTGGTGAAGATAGTACTACATGATAAGTCTTTAAAATCAAATGATTAAAAATCAATGAAATTCACACATAGAAGCATTCATTTCAAGTATATGTGGCATGGAATTGAAATTTTTGTTAAAAAAAAAAAAAAAAAAAAAAAAAAGTGGTAAAGATGGTACTACATGATAAGTCTTAAAAATCTAACAAGCAATTTATAATTTTTCACGATATGTACTTGGGCCACGACAACTAAGGCTTTGTGGCACTTAAACTTGGATGTGAAAATTGGGCTTTGTAATGGGCCCATTAGGAGAAGTTTGCTAATATGAGTGGCATTGTTGGCGTCTGCAAGATTTGATTAGAGGGGCTAAGTGAAGTATGTATGTTTGTGTTCATTTATTTACATAGACAAAATCAAAATGGCTCTAAATTTTAATGATATGAGTTGTAATTTGATAGTATAGAAACTATTTTTGAATGGTTTTGTATGTTGGGCTTTTGTTCTTAAGACTAGGAAGGCTAATTGCTTTGCTCATATATTTCTCAATGGGCTTCTACTATGCTTGGGGGCCCGCTCCCATCCTTAGGCTTCTCCCTCCACGAGTTTTCTTGTGTACGGTTGTGGAGAGGCCCCTTGTAGTTGTAGCTTTCCAAGCCTCTTCTTCTTCTTTTTTTTCCTAGTATACAAACTCCATTTGGAAATTATTTATTTTCGATAACTTATTTGCATAATATCAGACAAAAAGCTAAACGCTAACTTATCTCCAATAAACTGATATTATTTAAATTAATTTTTTTTATTATTTAAAAAGAGTAGTATAGAACTTGTGCATAAAATAAGTAGAAATCCAACTTATAAGCTAATATCAAACACACAATAAAATATGTGTCTAGGGATGTGCATGGGTCAGCTTGAAGGGTTTTTTCAACTCAACCCGACCCATCACATGTATAGAAACCAACCCAACCAACTTGAGTCTGGTTTGTTGGTAAGTCGTGCTTTACACGTTTGACATTTCATGCCTAATATAAAATTAAAAAAAATTGGACTCTCATTAATTATTTAATTAATTTTTTACTAAATTACTACAAACCACATAATATGTCTAAATCATATTCCAAATTCATCAAAATTAATCCTTAAAATGGGAAAATAAATCAAACTAAAAAAATTAAAATAAATATGATAAAATAAACTTATATATATGGTGGGTTACCTCCCAATGAAAAATCTTGGCCCAAGAGACAGGCTTACAGAAGACGAAGATCGAGTAAGAGTGGTAGACTAGATTACAAGAACATAAATCAAATGGGTGTTTTTCCATTCTTAGTCGAATGGAGAGCCAAGCCCAATATATAATGATGTAGAAAGAAGCAAATTCAAAGAGTTGGTGAATCTGAGGAAATATTCTATATGCCTCTATTGATTAAGGAAATCTTTTAAATTGTGGTTTTTTTTTTTTTTTTTTTTGCTTACCTCCGATAATTTTTTAAAAAAAAAAATCTCTTTTTGTTTTAATGAAGAATTATCACATCATCTACTAATTAAATAAAATGTGAAAATTAAAATTCATTAATATTTACCATTATATATTTAAAATAAAAAGATATATCTAATTAAAAAAATATTGAAAATAAGTTAAACTTTTTTTTTTCTCGAAGTTATAATGTCCCAGGTATAAATTCCATTTATAGCATTATTATTTAAGTACAGTACAAAGAAATGCATACCAAATAAACCAAATATAATAATTTTTTTTCCTATTTCTTTCTCTTTCTCATAGCATGGTCCCCCTCCCCATGCTCACCTATAGATTGCGACACAAAAATCAATGAAATTCACACATACAAGCATTCATTTCAAGTATATGTGGCATGAAACTGAAAATTTTGTATAAAAAAAAAAAAAAAAAAAAAGTGGTGAAGATGGTACTACAAGATAAGTCTTAAAATCAAATGATTAAAAATCTAACGAGAAACTAATAATTTTTCACCGACATATACTTGGGCCACAACAACTATGGCTTTGTGGCACTTAAACAAGAAACGTGTTAGTCATAGTACCCTCAAATTGCTTAGTATGATTCAAGTTTTGAGGGCTCATAGACATAGATGGGTTTGTTTTTTCTTTATAAAAAATGATTACTTACATTGATTATTAAACATTGTGCATGAGAAAGTGCAATTTGTATTTGGTATCGATTAGTCTCATTCATATCAATGATGAATCCCCCCGCATATTTATTCCCTTATATAAACCCATCTTACATAGTATGCGAATAAAGTACTATTTCTTTGATTCTTGAGTGGACCTTTAAATAGTTTCTTTCTTTACAATTTTGATATATACAAAGTCTTTAGCAAAATTCCAATGGAGTCACCTACAAAAATAGTTATGTCACATTGTCAGACTAGCCTAGTAGCCTCTATGTGATTATTATGTCCCTATATTTATTCTCACGGTGGCTAAACCCAAATAAGGCATATTTCCACATTTGCAAGCAAATGAAGCTATTTTTGTGATGGAAAAAAGGAATTTTTAAAACAAAAAAATAAATAAATAAATAAATAAATTTGTGAGCACATTTTGGCCAGCAATGTTACCTGTTTATTCTACAACGTTGAAATTCTTTTTTCATCAAAGAAGTGCATGGTTTTGTTGTCAATCAAAATCAAATTGATCATAATGGATAGAACCAGATTCTAGATTTCTTGTAGTGACATTTTTTTGTTCTTTCTTCGGTTTGGTTTGACTAAAATTCTGGATTGAATTCTGTTCTCAAATTGGGCTCAAACATTGCACTAAGTAAGTTGAGCAAAATGGTTGGCCCAGCCTTTAAAGAAAAAGAAAAAATCGTTTATGTGTTCTTGGTTGAGATTAATATTTCATTCTAATCTTATCATTGATCACTTAAACCAAAGTTTAAGATCTACCAAGTTTCATTTATCGATAGCCACTAACGTTTAAGAGCTGTGAGCATAAAGTGAACTATTTTCTTACTTTGAAAAAAAGGAAGAAGAAGAATAAGAAGAAAAATAATTGATTAAAAGTGGTAAAGGATGAGAGGAGTTGTACAAACCCTAACTGAATATTATTGTAATAGTCTTTATTTGTTGAGGAACCAATAACATGACATAGACAGGTCCACAGTACAAGGGATCTGGATATGTTTATTTCAACGAGTTTAACCATAACCTGACATCCGTCCTACTTATTAAGTCTCAATATCTGACAATTGCAATCATGAGGAGACCAAAATTATGTCATTACTCGATTCAAACTCATGATCTATAGCTCGCCAACCCAAGTTTGCTCCTTTCAACAGATATAGCCATTGCTTGACATCAGTCTCGATCACCAAGGTTCTAGGAGCTTCGTAGACAACAATAATTATGATTGAACTAAGAACATGTTATTACTTAATTTGAACTCAAGATTTGCCTCTTTTTAAATCAAGAATGCTCCTTTTAACACCAAGCATGCTCCTTTTAACAAGTTCAACCATAGCTTGACACTAGTCCCATTAGGGTTTTAGACTTTTGGTAGCATCAAGTGGTGGTCAAGTAGCAATAATCATTAAGGAACTAACAATGTCATTACTTGATTTGAACTTTGGACTTGAATTTCTCTAAATCAAATCTGCACATTTCAACGAGTTTAACCATAACCTAATATCAGTCCCATCATGATATAATGTCAAATGGTCTTGCACAACAATAATCATGACAGAACTAACATTAATTTATTATTTGATTTGAAGTTAATGTCTTCCCTCTCACCAAGCAACATGACAATGTTCAAAAAAATTATATTCACGTGTCTTGATATATGTTTTTTCCCTCCTTTCAAATGCCTCTATATGTAATGCTATGCAACATATTTACAATCTACTTCTCTTCAAAGTCCAGACTAAGTATGCTTATTTAAACGAGTTCAACCATAACATGACTTCAAATTCCATCACCATGGTTCTAGTAGCATCATGTTGTAGACAACAATAATCATGAGGAAGCTAATAGCGTGTCATTACTCAATTTGAACCCAAAAGTTACCTCTCTCCAAATCGAATATGCTTGTTTCAACGAGTTCAACTATAGACCGATCATCAGTCTGATCGTGATATAACATTAAGTGGTGAACATTCAACAACAATAACCACGAAGGAATGAACATTATTTTATTATTAATCTTACCTCTCTCACCAAAATCACACTAGAATAACCCCAAAAAAAAAAATATATATATATATATATAGTCAAGTTTATGGACTTTTTTTTAAAATTTTTTTTCCTCAAGTGTCTCAATTTTTGTCATGCAACACGCTTTACAATCAATTGTCACATCTTATCACATGCCCTATTCAAACAACCTCCATTAGTAAATCAAAACATTCTGATTTGCCGACCATTACATCTAGAAGCAAGAATTTTAGACAGAGTATATTAGTATATAGATAATTAGGCATCCAATAGGGAAAAAGTTTTTCAACTCTCAACAGGAAAGAATGAAAAGGCACACACGCGGTTCAAAATTGTTTTGTTTGGAACACATCTGGGCAAACCCCACAAAAAAACTCTTTTAACAGTTCAACGCCAACCCTTATACTTACTTACACAACACAAACTTTGTTTTTTTAATTTTTGTGTTTTCTTTTGTTTTATGAAGTGCCCTCACAGCTCACACTAATAACCTCTCAAATCCTCAAAGGCAAAGTCACTGCAGCCGAAAATGACCATAGGCTATCCAATCAAAAAAAGGCTTTCAAGAGCTTATATCGTCCACGCAAATGAGCCTTTCTATATAGCTCTGTCTTTTCTTTTTCAAATTTCCCTTTAACCCTTTTTGGTTGGTTGGTTTCCTTTTAAATTTTTCTTATTAAATTTCGAAAATGAAAACAAAAAATTTAATTCAATCTTAAATGGTGTACAACTAGTAATGAAAATGTCACATACTTGTTCATAATTTTAGTATTAACTCTCTGTTTTTTTTTCCAATTTGATCAATGCTACATTTAATGTATGTGTGACTTGAATATTGTTGCATTGCATTGCATGTAGTTTTTTCCTTTGTCATTTACAATGTGAAACGAAAGCAAATTGCACCAGCCATGACTAAAACACAATAACAATGATTGTTTTCTTTTATAAAGTCGCAAGGGAAAAAACACGAAAAGTAAGTTATTAAGAGCACGTAAATGGCTACCAATACCATGTACTTGACCGAGTGACCAACACACACCCAATCATAAAGAATATTGAATGGCAGGAATAAATTTTGGCGGCCTGCAAAGCAAAATGGATCATCATTTGAGAGAAAGCGGACAGACTTGTTTAGAAAAATATGCAAAAAAATTTCATTGAATATATGGGCAACCAACAACACTTCCAAACGAAGCCTTTGCGGCTTTTTGGGTTACTATTATTAAGTCCTACTCCAATGTTTGTTCTATTTTACTTTTCGTCTTGCTGAAAAACTCTTTAAGTTGTTAGGGTCTCTTTATCTATACCCGTCATTTTTGACCAATTCAAATGCTACTTTCAAGGTTCCCAACAATCTCACACGGCTAAAAAGCTCGTAAGGTCGACGTTTGGAAATGGATGCTACATCACGTAAAGTGTTGATACAAATAGACCATTAATTCACCAACAAGGTTTTTTTAATAGGCCATTAATTCACCAACAAATTTAGAAAATGAGATGTGATTACACATGATGATAATACCAATCATATATTGGCAATTTACACGCAACCCATCTTCATCCATTTTCTATAAATTAGAGTGGACCCTTGATTATTAGTTGTTTTTTAGAGCCTTTTTTGGGATAAGTTATTTTTGATATTATAAGATTTAATATCTATAATGTATACTTGAAAAGATTCAACTTTAGTAATAGACAAGACACCAATCATTTTCCTTTTGTCGTATGTGAAGTTTGAACACAAATCTTTTATATGATAACAAAAAACTTTATCGATTGAGTTGATTAAAATTCACAGCTGTTCATTCTTTTTTAGAATGAAAGTAAGTTAAACTATGCAGTAACTTAATAAAGATTAAACTTAACAAGTTAATTTTGAGATGAGATATAAGTTAAAGTAGAAAAAAAAAAGAGAGTAAAATCTTGTAGCATTATTTCGTAAATCTTATGATCTCCATTGGTATCATTATAACTAGACCATGTTAAGTAGACATTGTTATTGGAAGCATAAAAAGGCCCAAAGTGCAATGACATGGCAGCATGTGATTAGTATTTTGCTAGAATTGCAAATTAAAAAAAGTGATTCCAACATGGGCTGTCGAAAAAAAAGGAATAAGCTATCAAAAACAAAAATATCCACCTAATTTTAATAAAGGAGTTGGATGGGCCTTCCTTGGTGATCATTGTTTCTCTACTATATATCTTTTGTAATAATAATGCCTCCTTGATACACCAATAAATAAATATAAAATATATTTTAAAAATACATATTTATATTTATATTTATCAAAATATATAATGGGGTCCATTTCACATATATCACATAACAAGCCTAACCAATCTTCAACGTGCGTAATCACTCCACGTGTCCTCTTAACCTTTATATGAAAAAATTAGGGAATTTTTTGCAATGACAATCGTAAAGATGAAAAATGCAAATATTCTCAAAGCACAAGCAATCGAAGGGAAAGGAATAATACAATTCATCAACACCAAAATGTAACACGAACCTTATTCAATATATGTGGTGTCACACACCTAAAAGATGCTCCACTTATATTATATGAGCTACGTACGATTAAGAGAGGTGGTTGATTTGAGGCTCTAAGTTTGGAATCCTCCCAATTCATGTTTCTAATTGGGTTCCGATTGATAGGTCACTGTTTTATGATAGGCCTATGTTCCAAGTCACGTCATTAATAGTAAGAGGAGCATCTAATCTTTGGCTTTTTTGGAAGTGAAAGGATGAGAAAATAAAAAGAGAAAAAGAAAAGAAAATTGAGAAGCTTAAGCTTAAAAAAAAAAAAAAAAAATTTATAGATACTTTTCTAAATAGGATTCCAATTAGCTTATCTGATAAAGTATTTTATGGATGAATAAAAAATATGAAGTTCGATTCCCGATTATTCGGCTATACCAAAAAAAATTGAGAAGTTAAGGTTATGTTTGGTAATAGCTTTTGTTTTTTAGTTTCAAAAACTTATTTTTGAGAATATAAAGGAAAAAAAAATTTCTTATATTTTTGAAATAAAAAACATGTTTGGTTAGCTAAAATTAAAAAGATAGTTTTTTGAAGAAAAAAATAGAAAATACTAAAATATGTTGTTACTAGGATTTGAACTCTAATGCAAACTCGTTAAATAAAAAAGATTCATTTAATTAAATGTGTGTTTTTATTAACTTTTAAAAATTAGAAACTGAAAACAGCATTTTGCATGTTTTATATTTCCTTCACAAATTGAGTTTTGAGAACAATTTTTATTTTTGTCTATTTTGGGTTGCAAAATAAGTTTTTTAGTATCAAAAATAGAAAATTATTTCTGGAAACAGAAAATAAGGAAAAAAAAAGCAGTTACCAAACATATCCTAAGCTTAAAAAAAAAATTTAAAGATGCTTTTTTAATGGGTTTCTATTAGCTCATCTAATAAAGTATTTTGTAGTTGAATAAAATATATGGGGTTCGATTCCTGCTTATACAAAAAATCAATTAGACTGTAATCATTGAAAGTGAACCATAGGTTGAAACTTTATTAAAATCAAAGATTTATTTTTTGTAGGTTTCAATTAGCTCAATTGGTAAAATATTTTTTGATTAAATAAGAAATCTTGAGTTCGATTTCTGTCTATACTAAAAATTAATTGGTGTCCAGTCTAAAAATAAAAAAGCAATCATGAGGAGTGAACACTATTAAAACTCTTTTTCTTTTCTTTTTTCTTTTTCTTTTTTTAAATTAAAGATGCTTTTCTATATTCGTTATTATTGTTCTTTTTCCCAATTGCTTAATGGGGAAAAGTCATTTTCATGAAGGGTGGTTCAAAATGACCATTTTGGGGAGGGGGTGGTATTTTTCTTAATCAAAGTCGGTTGCTTTGGTTAGGCGAAATTCACGGATTTCTTGTTCCCCTCTTTATTATGAGTGAATACGACATAAAGCTATATCATCTGCTAAACGAAATTGCTGTGCATATATATCATTTTAGAGAGAGAGAGAAATGTACCGTTTATACTTAGACGATATTGCTGTGTATGTACTATATATCATCAATGAAACTTGAGAGAGAGAGAGAGTGTATGTGAATGTGAAAGTGACCGTTGCCTAACATTGTTTTTTTGAGATAATATTATTCTTTCGTGTGGAAAAAATTGGAGGGAGAGCACAGTAACACGCCTCTTCTGTTGACCTCTCCATTTGGCTTTTTAGGTTTTTGTTATATCCTTGTTTTTTTGACTTTTATTTATTTATTTAAAACAATTAAATCGCACCAGCTTGACAAGAGTCCCTTCCAATTTGATTTCTCTCTCCATATACATCAAGATAGGTACACACATCTTTACGTGTATGCATAAGCACATATAGAGTACAATTGAAGTTACAATCATGTATGTATATATACATGACTAACATGAGTACAAGTGTACAATTCTTAAAGAAAACATTTATTCAAGTTTCAATAGATGTATATTTAATTTTTTTTTAAATGTGGTGGGTTATTTGAATATAGCATACACTAAAAATAAATTGATTAATGTCTTAACTTAATGGCAAAAAATAATTATTGTAAATCTTGCTAACACAAAAAATAAATCTATTAATTTTTTTTTAATCTAAATCTTACTTACCATAGATGCATAATAACACATGAGAGCCTGCCTCCATCAAAACTAAATGTCTTCATGTAACATTTTTTTGATATTGTAAGTAATGTATTAGGCTATTACCAATCAACAACAATGAACTATCATTTTTTTTCCCATTATCCCCAAAAGGATAATATAACTTTTTTTACAAGATAAGAGAGCTAATATAATTAAAATGCAAAAAGTGATGTTAGATACAAAACTTACTTATCAAACAATCACATAAAAATGCAAAAAAGAAGAAGCAGAAGAAGATATTAGTGAATCCACTTATTACCATTTATTTACTCCCCCAATGCCTAAGCTTTCCTTTTGTTTTGTTTTATTTTGTTTTTTGTTTTTTTTTTTAAAGGAACTCCTAATATGGATGTTAGATAAGAAGAGATAGGGTTTGCACTTTTGAGTTTTTGCATATTGATTTGGGTTCATTGGTTTCATACACCCACGTTAACAACTTGGAAATGGGCCCTTGACAGATAAACCCCCCAAACTAATATTGCAATCTATGTCATCTAAACAGCCATACATGTCACATGGGTAGCCCCCTCCACAAATTTCACTTCTCTTGCACTCCAAAACAAAGAACAACACCACTAAAGAGCCTCTCTCAAAGGAAGAAAAAGAGAGAGAGAGAGAGAGAGAGTATAGCTTTGTTGAAAGAAAGAGACAGAGTTTATTAACATTGTTTATTATAGTTATGCAATACCCCCACTCTCCATTGTCATCGTTCCCTTCGCTTTCTCTCAATAATTGGGCTTAAAATAGTGACTTTTCGTTTCATCCTAAACTCACATCCCCAACACACCCTTGCTCATAAAAATTATCAGAATTTATTTACATATTATTCCGGCCATGCTGGGACTTAAAAAGAGCTAGCCTAAGATAAACTACACCCACCACCTCAAACCCTTTTTTGGTACTAACTAGATTGCTTGTTGGCCAATGGGCACATAATCTTTAGAAACTTATTAATGTGGTAAATTGTGATCGAAGAACAGTTAATTCCACACTAGCCCCTTAACGACACTTTTTTGTTGTTGTTAGGTAGCAATCACATCAACTCAAGTTAATTAAGTAAAAAAAATATATATGAATAATTTTGTGTATTTTGACTTATGGTAAAACTCAAGTGCATTGTATGAGGGTTTTCAATCTTTGCGGCAAAGTAGAATGGAAGAGACAAAAATTGAATTCAAAATTTCTTACTTTAATATCATATTAAATTATTGATTATCCAAAAAACTCTTCTTCTTTTTTTAAGAGAGTTTCAACCTATGATATCCACTTTTGATGATAACTCTTTATTATTAGATCAAGACATCAATCGGTTTTTTACGTATGTAAGGATTAAACCTAGATCTCTTATTCAACCATCGAAAACTTTCCTACTTAAGTTAACCGGAATCAACTTGTAATTATCTCAAAAACTTAAATAATTGAGATATGATAAATTTAAATATTTACCTACACGGTTCTAATAACAATGTATCGAACTTCAAATTATTAAAATAAAACGACTGACAAAGAACTTACCTTGGTTAAACTCAAATTATCTATAGTGTAAAAATTTAAATTAAAAAACAAAAAAATAAAGTCAATGAGGGGGACTAAGAAAGGTGATATTAGGAAGGACGTCTTTCTTTTTTTTTTTTTTTTTTTGGTTACTTTTAAAACACAAAATATATATTGGGTTTTGCCTAGTGTTGCGCGTAGGAGAGTGTACATGTGTTTTTGTGGAACATGCAATTAGTCCTCACTAAACACCTTTCTCACCGTCCAATAATGCTTCACATGACCACACGTCTTTACATAAGTGACCGACACGTGTGATTGTGGCATTGGAGGGGACGTTTTTGCCTCGGTTCTTGAAGGGGATTATTATAAGTGGTTAGTGCACGCCAGAATCTTTTTTTTTTTTTTTTTGTGGGTTGGAGATATATGTAGATCATAGAAGAATAGGTAGTGGAGTTGCTTGGTTTTGAAGTTTGTTTTTTTTCTTTCATTCATCTATGCTACACATTTATTTCTTCATTATTATCTTCAACACATGATGCATGCACGTGCCCATGTTTTTCAGTTTTTCTTTCTTCTTCTTCTATTTTTCACACTTAATTTTTACGTCAGCAATAGATGATAAATTTTCTAATGATTGAATAAAACATCTAGATTTCGATCTTGCTTAGACTAAAAACCGATTTAATGTCTTAGTTTAATGATAATAAAGATGTATACACGTTTGTTTGAGCACATCTGAATTTTAATTAGTTCAAAATTCAACTAATAAAATCTTGAATAAGAGACCTATAATTCGAATCTTATTTGGTATAATAATAAAGAATAATTATCATAGATGAAATATTATAGATTACAATTTCATGATATATATCAAAAAAAAGGGAAAACAAATTTTGATACTAATAAATTTTCAATTGAAATGAATCATATGTGATTATGATATCATCTTATCAATGAACTCGATATGTGTGAACAATATTTGAAAAGGATAAAAAAACAAACCCAACAAGGAAAGTAATTAATTTTGTTGATTCCAATAACTTATATATAGTATGTTAACAGCTTCGATGCCTAAATAACCTTGTTCTTTTATATTTCCCACGTTTGGTTTGAGATTTCACTAAAATTAGATGAGCTTAAAAGACTTTTTTTGGATTGCATTTCTTAACATTCAGTCTTAGTCATAGTGTAGAATAGAAAAGTGTTTGGTAACTCCAATTAAAACCATATAATATATCAAAGATTCAACTATCATTCAATGCACAAACCCAAAGCTAACAAGATGATAAGAAGTGGGATAATATCTAAACCACACACTTAGAAAAAAATAATAATAATAAAAACAAAGCCCTTTAGCAAATGTGACTAGCAACAAATTTAGACCATGGACGGGAATTCACAAAAGGTCATTCAATCCGGCTTCTTCCACCATCAATTTCAAGTCTATAGATAAACCCAAAGAAAAGAGAGGACCCAAAAAAGAGATTATTATTGCCCTATTGCCTAATAGGCCGTGGCATCTTGAAAATGATGCTAACAATCTTTATCATAATAATAATATTCAAATGAAAAACAAAAATGAATCACGAATTTCATCACCATTATTAAAGTATAGCACAAAAATGGAAGCAAAAGCCGGCATAATCGGACATTCTCTCATGTAGTACAACTCAAAATTCGTGGCTTAGCCGCTTAGCCTATAGAATTAGATTAGTGTACAATTACAGGCGGCCGTATAAGTACAGTGTACACACAAGTTTTAAATATAATAAAATGTAAAGGGTCTTTAATTTTTTTTTTTTTTTTTTTGAGAGAGTGCAAAATAATAATAAAAAAAGCAACCACTGATAGCTCCCCACGTGCGCCGACACGTGGCTCACATTCCTAGACCGATGTCTTTGCACATCTATGGTCTCGAGCTTATCAAAAAAAAAAAAAGAAGAGAAAAAAAATTCATCGGCACGTGTGAATGTGTGTTTTCTTGTGATTAGATTTGTGGATTAGATAAGTGTGGATTTGATTACATCAAACATCGAATTCCTATCAAATCACATGCGCTGCTGAAAGCTTTATTACACTCATAGTTAGTCATCGGTACCCCATGACCTTTCGGTCTCGACGACGCCGTCAAGTCATACACGCAAAAACACAACTATCCCCAAAAGAGAAAAAAATATTATATTAAAATATAAACATATAAACACTAGTACTTTTGACAAAGGGAAAAATGTCATTTCTTAACTTATACTAAAATTTTATTAATTTTTGCACTATTTTTTTTTTTGTGTGGTGCGTGTCGGTTTAGTATTACTTTGTATCGATGAGTTGAAGATTATTTGGGATTTTGACAGCTCTATATCTAGAAAAGTTAATTGACAACCATGTGAATATACTCTTACTTTGTTTAATCTGTCTTGAGTTGCGTGATATATATTGTTCTCGAGAAGTCAATCGGTGTGTTAATGGATTGTCTAGACTAGGAACGAGTCAAGACTTGGAATTGTATATCGCAATAGTACCCCGCAGAAATTTTGGATGTTTATAATGCCGATTTTAATGGATTTTATTATAATAGACTTTACGCTGAATTGCAATTTGTTTTTTAGTTAAAGAAATATCTAGTTTATTGACCCAAAAAAAAGTATCACATTTTATTTTCAAAAAGTGTGAACTTATTTTAGAGTGTTTAAGGTAGTGTGATACTTTCCTATGAAAAAATAAAATAAAGGTAGTGTGATACTTTACAATAATATACAAGCCACTTAATATAAGAATTTTTTTTATTTTTTTTATTTTACTTATTGGGCTTGTGTCATATTTTATATTGAATAATTTGTATTTTTTCTTTAGAATCTAAAAAATCTGTATATTGGTGTGAAGTATCAAAGTCATTATACTCTGAAAATAACCAATAATTTTGTTATTTAATTTTATGATATTACTTTTGATAAGTGAATTTTGTATACAATAGTAACATGAAAGTTTATAGTATGTAGATGAAATAGATAATAAATTGTTTTTTTTTTTAAATTTCTATATTGTCAACTTATTTAAAAAGTTGAAAGACTTATGCATGCTTATAGATTTTTGTTTTCCTATAATGTCAACTTATTTTAAAAAATGAAAGACATATGTATTGGTATATATTTATTTATTTATAAACACATAGGATTTGAAATCTATAAATTTGCTAACCATTATTCTTTGTCATATACAAAATTTTATATATGTTTTTATATATAAGGAAGTAGCGACCTAACTTTTGATTTTTAGTCAAATTATTTCACTCATGTTAATAATTACTCCAAAAATCTCATGGCTCAGTAACATGATTGATGAAAATTATGTTTTTATACATAAAGAAGCAGCAACCTAACTTTTAACTTTTAGTCAAATTATTTCACTTATGTCAACAATTATCCTAAAAATTTCATGATTCGATAATATGATTGATGGAAATTAAGACCATTACGTTTACGGTACATCTTTCAAGTTTTCCGAGTCCACCAGTAGAATATATTCGAAGGAACATAATACAAGAAGGGGTTGAGAATGTTAAGCAAGGTGGAATAATTTTGGGGAAGTCCCAAATTGTGGGTGGTCAAAACTCTCGTGAAAGTAGTGATCTAATTTGGGCCGTCTCATGTGAACATTTTGAGAGTCGTATTGATTGAAAAGTCGGTGGGACCACTGATTTTTGCGTGACGGGATGGAACCATATCTCTACCGCAGAGCCGAGTCCAAAAACGCTTTCAAATTTAGTGTATTACAGCAAAGATTTTGCTTAATTTCTTTTGATTCTTTCTCTCTCTCTCTCTTGGAACTTTTTTTGTTTGGTACTTAGTGTGTAGGATCAGATAGAACGATGATTGTGGTCATTTTCATTATAAGGCTCCCAGAATCTTCTCAAAGATAATCTAAACTGATAAAAAATAATTAATTAATTAATTAATACTGTGATTCATGTTGAGATAGTATTTGCCTAGCTGGTCATGTCACAAAGACACAACTAACCCTAAGGAAACTTTCAATAAGTACGGCGTGTCAAAAATTGATGATAAATTTCATAAGAAATAAGTTATAAATAGTAGATAATAAAATAATATCAGTGACGAATTTAAGAAAAATAATAATTTATTGTGAAAACGGTTGCGTCTTTAATATTGATTGGAGATTGTTGTTATGGTGTTGTGCCACTTGGGTATTTTTCTCGACTTCGAATATTTAAATCAGCAACGTGTAATGCCTGCGAGAGCTGACCTAAACTTCCATGTTTTTTTAGGCTTTTTCAAGCTTAGCTAATGTGATTGAGTGGTGCCTAGAGTATTGACTAAAGCACAACTTTAATCTTTATTCTTTTTTTTTCTTTTTTTTTATAAAATACATTGCATAATAAAAACAAACAAAGGGGGCCGAAAAAAATAAAGAGAGAAACTTATAGGTGGGCGGAGAGATGATGATTATATTTTCCTGGTGATAGGCAAGAAAGTTTGAAGCCGACCCTATCTTAATCTATATATAAATATAGCATGTGTAATTAAAATATTCGAAATGATCATTGAGAATCTTGGTACAGGATGAAACTGTTTTGTTGATTGGATTTTTTGGGTCTCTTTTTTTTCTTTAGTGAAATGGTAATGTTTTTGTTGTTCTGTGTTTTTTTTTTTTTTTTTTTTTGCTGCCAATGTGAATTTAATGTCCAATATATGATTTTTCCAAAATAGAAAGGAAGAAAAAACCAAAAGAAAATCAATGCAGTATTTTCCGTATTGGAAGATTTTATATATTTTCTTTTAACAAAAACGAAGTAACATCTTTTTATAATTTAATTTCTATTTATGGGGTTGAATTAATTAAGTTACTAGAGAGATTTTCCTTTGTAGATTGTACAATGAATCTCATGGTCCCCTCCCCCTGAGGGGTGTGTCAAATTTAATCTTGATGCTATCTTTAAGAACAATCCATATCTCTCAGGAGTTGGGAGATCTCATACGTGATCATTTTGATAACTGGCTTTATAGGTTTTACATGTGGACACTCAAGGATGGTCATTATTAGCTTGGAATCTAGGTTTAAGAGACTTTAATTCTTGAAATTGATTCTCTTTGAAGTTTTTTTTTTTTTTTTTTGAGAGAGAATTCTCTTTGAAATTTTTAAAGCTTTTTACTACTATATATCTACTAATCCCCATTATTTATTACTTTGCTTTTTGATTGCAGGAGTTTATAATTTTATTTTACTATATTTTGTTGATAATTAGGTAATTATAATGCGAATAGAGGATTCGAACCTTAGATGTTTTTATTAAAAACACTGGAAATATGCTAGTTAGGTAGTTTTTGTCCAACTCATATATTGTATAACCAATAATTAATAAGTATGAATTATGACAAAAAAGGCAATCGTAAACCCCTAAGATCTGCATGTAAGCGATGCTAAAATCATTTTTCAAGTAGATTTAAATTAATTATATGGTCATTCAAATTAAAGATGGCGATGAAGCAAGTATGGGGCTAGATTAGACATGTCTCGTCCCTCTCTAGAACTGGAGCCTGGCAGGTCTAGGGATAAGGCAGGTTGGAGATCTTTTCTATCTCTAATGAAGTGACTTTTACATTACTGAGCATCCACATCCCAATTCTATATCTCATCCTATTTTACCATTTCAAAAATCTACTTTTTCAATTATACCATACCATTTACAATACACCCAGCATCCCAAAATTCTATTTCTTATCTCATTTTATTTAAATATTCTATTTTATTTATTTATTTATTTTTACTTTTTCTCTTTTTCTATTCCTCTTCCTCTCTTTCTCCCTCATTACCGGTTTCAACTCAGCCCCACACACACACACACACACACACAGCCAAACCCATCACCACACACACACACACACAGCCAAACCCATCACCACACACACACAGAGCCAACCTCTAGCACCGGTTTCAACACACACAGCCAAACCCATCACCACACACACACAGAGCCACACAAACAAAAACAAAAACAAAAACAGAAACCCAAAACAAAAACAAAAACAAAACACAATTCAAGAGTTTCAAACCCAAAAAAAAAAAAAACCCACCACCAGAGCTCACGCCGATCCAAACCCATTTAGGCCACACCGACCACCACACACACCGATCCACCTATCCACCGGAGCCTCACGCCGATCCAAACCCAAAAAAAAAACCCCACCACTGGAGCCTCACGCCGATCCAAACCCATTCAGGCTCACCGATGCCCTCACACCGATTCAAACCCATCGGAGCCCTCACGCTGACCCATCCGATTCCACCTTTGAGGAAGCCACGAGGTCTTGAGTTTGAAGAGATCAGAGAGCAAATGAGAAAGAGAGAAGGAAGAGAGAGAAAAGAACAGAAATAATGAGAGATGAGAGAAATTCGAGGGTTAAAAATGAGGAGAGAGGATTAAATTTTTTTTTTTTTTTTTTTTATAACATTGAGCTACAGTACCATCTTACATTTAAGATGGTACTGTAGCAATATGCCAAATTTTTTTTAGCATTTCACATATGGCCTTTCAGCTGCTGGGTGTGTTTTGGGTTTGTATGCCAAATGTGCTTTGCATTTGGCATATAGCCATCCAAATGCGGATGCTCTAAGGTAAAGATAAAATAACATTTTTTTTAAAGGAGAGGGACATTGTGAGAATGTTAAGAGACACCAAAAATAGTGTTTTTTGACAGGTGGTAATAGAAATATGTATAAAAATAAAGTATAAATAAGATATGTAAAAAAAATTGAATTATAATGAATATTTTAAATATTATATGTCCACACGCATTTGGGGTGAGACAAAACAAGGTTAAGGAGAGTAAAACGAGTAAGGGTGTGCAAAAAACCTACCGACCCGCCAGGTTGGGTCGGTTTTTAAGGCTTGGGGGTTGGGTTGGGTCACAAAAATTTTTTTTATAGCAGGTCGGGTTGGGTGGGGGTCATAAAATTACAAACCCGCCAAACCCGACCCGACCTGACCCACCCATATTTAATATATATTTAACAATTAAAAAAAAAATCAGCTGTAAATTTAATATATACTAATAATAATATTATATACTATAAGTGCTTATATATAATATTATATATATATATATATAATATAATATATACTAATAATATATTTAATAAATTTAATAATAATAATAATAATTTGTCAAACCCATAGGTTCAACCCGATCCAACCCGACCCATGTGGGTTGGGTCAAAAAATCCTCTCAACACGACCCAACCCGACCCATGCACACCCCTAAAAACGAGTCCTATGTCATAATAATAATAATAATAATTTGTCAAACCCATAGGTTCAACCCGATCCAACCCGACCCATGTGGGTTGGGTCAAAAAATCCTCTCAACACGACCCAACCCGACCCATGCACACCCCTAAAAACGAGTCCTATGTCATTACTTCTTCATAACGAGAAAAACCCACATAAGATAAGGCAAGTTAGGCGGGAAAATGAGATTCAAGTGTTTGTCTTGATTACTGATTACCCATTAACAGGGCAACTAACACACAATCACAAGATTTTGTTGATTTTTTTTTTTTTGTGAGTATTTTTTTAAAATTAATTTTTTGGAATTACAATAAATATTAAATACTAATGACTTTCCTTAAATAAAAAACAAAAATCTAATTTTATAGAAATGAATCACTTTTTTTTTAAAATGGAAGAGAAACATTGAACGTTTTTATTAAAAATACTAATAAGTATAAGTTGAAATACAAGACTTTTAACAAATAAATCAAATAATTTTTTTCAATAAAAACAAATGAAGCACTAGTCCCTCTCTCTTTTATGTCGATGAGCAAGAAATTAATGTTACACCTACCCTTCAAATTAAGGTCATTACAAATTTTGACTTTTTATAAAAATGTTTAATGAGACATAGGAAAAGCCGTTATAAAATAGTTTTAAGCATGTGATTTTGAAAAATGTTTTCGTCATGAATTCAAAATCCCATTCATTCTATTTGCCGCAATGAAAAAAAAAAAAAAAACACTTCCGTCTACGCGTTTGTGGGAGAGATGATGAGAGTGATTAATTATCATCTTTCTTTTCTTGTCGGTTTATTTACTTTTGTTATTTTCATCAAAAACAAAAAATTGAATGCCCACATTGATTTCTTTCATGTTACAATTTACTGCAACTTCCTAAACCGTCCATTTTTAAATGCATCAATTGCTAATCTATTTTTTGGTAATGTGTCAATCACACACATTCATCTTGATCTGACTATGCGTTACTTAACTGGGTGAAATAATAATGATAGTGATTATTTTGCTAATATCAGTTTCACTAGTCAATTAAGGATGATTAGGCTGCCCCTTTTATGACCCAACCCTACCACATGTCCCTGCCAAGAAAAAATTAGATATGAACAATATTAACGAGTCTACGAGCAAATTTTTCGCAACATTCTTTATATTAGTCGAGTTGGCAAGATTTTATTAGTTCTCATATGAGCTTATCATCAATCCAAACGTGAATGTTTTTGCCTATGAACTTTCAATAAAATTATTTTTCACGTGCTTTTCAACACAACTTATCACAATTTTTCTATATGGTTGAGAAACTTTTTTCTTTTTCAAAATTTTCAATAAATTTATTATCACACGCTTTTGGTAGTTAATCATGTAAGACAATAGTGACAAAGTGCAAGATAATATTGCGTTAATAATAAGAGAAATGCTACGTCAATAACTTTTTTACAACAAATACTGTGTGAAAATTTGTTATTGGTTATTATTGATAGGCAAAAAATGATTTCAAATATGAATTCAAATTAGAAATAATAACAACTTGCCAATTAAAATGCACACATTATCTTACAAGGTAAACGGGTGGCATTTTACTTCCTCATCACGCGTCACACCCAATCCCAGCTCGTCCAACCAGAACAACCGGTGAAGTACAACAAAATAGACCGGGAACGAAAAAGTTGAAAGCACAGTACAGATCAGCAAAGGTTAAAAAAAAACAAAAAAAAAAAAACGTAGGAATAACGGAAATGAAGTGCCAAGTCAACACGTGTCAAAACCGGCAACTCCCGGTAACCGGTTATATCCCGTAACGGCGAACCTCTCTAGCTCAGCAACTTTTATGTGGGGCCCCCACAACCCATCTCTCCTAAAAGAACACAACGACTTAAATGAAAATTTTATAATAATAAAAAAATTTATATTAAAGAGGGACCTCTTAAAAAGATTTTAGCTCCAAAGCTGAGAAGCAAAAGCTTAAGCTCCCTCTGATTTGCTGAGAGAATCCAAAAGGACCAGACAATTAAAGAGAGAGAGAGAGAGAAACACAAAGAAAGAGAGAAACACAAAGAAAAATAAGAAGAACTCGAACGTGAAGGGCGCTTTGTGTTTGTGTTTGTGTGTGTGAATTCTGTTGAATTTGAAAAATTCCAATCAAGTCCTCCTTTATTTTCTGGGTCTATTTTTCTTCTTATCCAATCAGTAAGTCCCTTGCATTATCATTCCCTTCCTTTCGTTTCCCACTCTTTTTTTTTCTTTTTACTTTCTTCAATTTTTTTTTTCTTTCTCTCATGCTTTCAATTTCAACAACAACAACAAAAAAAATATATATAATTAGAATAATTATTTTAATCATTAACACCAAATCATACTCTATACCGATCTAATTTTCGTTTTCATTTTTATCACCAGATCGTTTCCGGAAACTTTCTCTCCGAAAACTTCATTCTCCTCTACCAATATAGTTTTTTCTCTTTGGTTGTCAGATCTAATATAATTCATTCTTCGAAATCTTGTTACAGCTTCTCAAACTTTTTTGTTTCTTTCCCGGAAAATGAAATAAGATTTACATATATATATATATTTTTGTTGTTGTTGTTTTGCCGGTGAATTTGAAAGAATTCGAAAGGCGAAATTGAAAGAAAGAGAAAGAGAAAGAGAAAGGGAAAGAGAAAGAAAAAGAAAGATAATGTTGGAAGGTCGGTGTATATTCTCACGGGCGTTTTCGAGTGGCTGTGAGTCTGAAACTAACTGGCCTTTCATGATTTACCATAAGCTTGAAATCACAACCGGAGGAGTAAAGCGTTCATTGGAAATGGACGGTGGTAGTGATGGTGATGATATCGACCACGTTCGTCACCGGAAGAAGAAGGCTTCTTCTAAGCCGTTGGATTATCGCGAGAAGCCAATTTCAACAGTTCTCGCTTCGGTTTCTCTCAATCCGAATGAGCGTAGTAGTAACAATTCATCATCATCATCTTCATCTTCATCTTGGTCGTCGTCGTCTTCCTCGAATGCGAGTTCGGATTCTTTAATCAATTCAATTGGTCGAGAGATTTCGATCAGCTGCCTGATTCGCTGTTCCCGGTCGGACTACGGTAAGATTGCTTCGTTGAACCGGGGATTCCGGTCCTTGGTTCGGAGCGGCGACCTCTACAAGCTGCGGCGGTTGAACGGTGTGATTGAGCATTGGATTTACTTCTCTTGTGACTTGCTCGAGTGGGAAGCGTTTGATCCAATCGCTAACAGGTGGATGCATTTGCCGAGAATGACCTCCCACGAATGCTTCAAGTGGTCCGATAAGGAGTCATTGGCCGTTGGGACTGAGCTTCTCGTGTTTGGAAAGGAAGTCACCTCTCACGTAATCTACGCCTACAGTATTCTGACCAATTCTTGGACCTCCGGAATGAGAATGAATGCTCCGAGGTGTTTGTTCGGGTCGGCCAGTCTCGGCGAGAAAGCGATTTTAGCAGGCGGCTGTGACTCGCAAGGGAACATATTGGATTCGGCGGAGCTGTACAACTCGGAGACCAAGTCTTGGGAGACTCTGCCGCGGATGAAGAAGCCGAGGAAGATGTGTTCCGGCGTGTTCATGGACGAGAAGTTTTACGTGATTGGGGGAATCGGAGGACCCGATTCGAAGGTTCTTTCGTGCGGCGAAGAGTATGATTTGGTGACGAGGAAGTGGACGGAGATTCCTAACATGTCGCCGGCGGGGGAGAGTGAGGGGCAAGCCACAGCAGCGGCGGCGGCGCCGCCTTTGGTTGCGGTGGTGAACAATGAGCTGTATGCAGCCGATTATGCTGAAAGTGAAGTGAGGAAGTACGATAAGGGGAGGAGAGTGTGGGTTACAGTTGGGAGATTGCCCGAGAGAGCGGGCTCGATGAACGGTTGGGGGCTTGCATTTAGAGCTTGTGGTGAGCAGCTTATAGTAATCGGAGGACCTCGGGCATTGGCTGAAGGTTTCATTGAACTCAACTCGTGGAAACCGAGTGACGGGCCTCCACAGTGGAACTTGCTGGCGAGAAAGCAGTCGGTTAATTTTGTCTATAATTGTGCTGTGATGGGATGCTGAAAGGAAAGAAGAAAAGAAAATGTACAAGATTGGTTTGTCCTTCCATACAGGAGTCTTTGCTAATTGGTAAAATTTCACCCCCCCCTCCCCACACTTCTATCTGTTTTTTTAAGGTCATTTTCCATTTGGGGTTGGGGAAGAATTTCAGATTTTGCTCAAGATTCAATAGAATGTTTTCTTTCCAAACTTTTGTTTATGCTTTTTTTTTTCTTTCTTTCTTTCCATTGAATTTATATCTTCCCCCCATTTTCAGTGACATGAGAAATCTCAGAGGTTGCTGTCATGTAGCACAGGATTTTAGATTCAATAATTTGAAATACCAACACATTGGTAGGTTGTCATCAGTGTTTGCTGAATCCTTTTCTTTTTATTTTTCCTTTATTATAAAGAAAACAGAATTTAGTTACATGGGTTTTCATGATCCTTAATCTTCTTGCTATTGTCTTCGAGGAAGAAAATAAGGCCTGAGAGGTTGTTATTCTGGACATTAGCATATGTACTGATCAAAATTATTGTTGCAATCAATGAGCTGTATATTTTCAGCTTTCTTCTTTTCAATTTATTGTGTCCTCATGAGGCCTTTGTCACTCTGGAACAGAATGTGGTTTTTATTTTTTTGGCTTCTCCAGATAGAAATCTTCACATAGATTTGCTTATTCTCTTATATTATTTCCCGATATTATCTGATTTATTAAGAGGGTAATATTTCAACTTTAACAACTTTGATTAAAAAAAAAAAAAATCATACTCAGCTGAAAAGTCTTCAACAGTAAAAGTACTGATGGAAAGATTTGGTATATTATACTAACTAGTCGAGCCCTATGAGCGAAAGAGTTGTCTCCCCCTCCTCCCAAAGAAAATCTTTCATTTCATTTGTCTGATTCATATCAATTAGTCTTTGCAGGAAAATTAACTTCAAGCGCATTTATTTTGCTGTTAAAGTTTGGATTTTCCTGACATGGTTGACATTTTCATGTTAAGCAGTGTAAAATGAATGTACCTACCGATAGCTCTTGGCTAACAAGAGAGATACTGTTCTTCCTGAGAAAAAACAAGGGAGATACTGTTACAATTAAAAGTTGCCTAGACATACATTGAAGCATTGACAATGATAGAATATTATAGTATGAATTCTCATTTATAATTGAGTTTCATTTTTTTTTTTTTTTAATGTTTGCATATGTTTTGGTGAAATACTACATTTTCTTTCATAAATGTCATTTGTCAAGTCCCAACTGCAGATTAAGGCCCCTGAAACACCCCATACACTTGATTAGTTATCATGACATGAAAAAAGAATAGCTCTTGTAACTTGTTAAAATGAATCCCATGTCCTTAAGAAGGAAATGGATTTTATGAAAGAAATTGGAATTTAATGATTTTTTCTGAGTAAAAAAACTTTTAGAATCCCAGATTACTAAAAAAATAATGATGATGAAGAAGAAGAAAACAGGATTTTGGCATACTTTTTTTTGGGTTAGTATAATTATGACAGATTACATTAATGTACCGTCTAACTTTAAACTCACTGTGAACTTGAAAGAAAACTTTGAAAGAGACATTATGATCTAGTATGGGTAACTGGAAGTTCAATAGGGTTGCTAGTGAGCTATAGTTCAATTGGTACTTCCTTCTTCTATAATAATTAGTTGGAGGGTGAGTCATGGATTAAAGATCTATTCGGTGCGTGTGTAAATTACTAATTTAAAAAAAAAAAGGTTGAATAGGGCTACCCTTATTAATTTGGAGATGACTCTGTAATCTTTATTATTTCAAAGTTGGGGGGGGGGGGGGGGGTTAAGGCTAAGTTTCATAATAGATGACTTCACAACCTTGTGAGTGATATGTTAAAAATACTAAGAAATGTTAGGAAACATGTGATAGAATAGACATCAAAATTCACTTCTCTTCTATGGCAAATATGACAAAAAACTATGTCAGTGACTCAGAAAAGAGATTTAAGTGTGGTGAAGAAAGTATGCAAACAATTAATCAATTATTTTATAACTGGTAGGGGTAGGACTTTAGGATGAAGCATTTTTATATGGGTTCCCATTTTCTTGGTAGGAGTAGAATAATAGGGCTGGTTTTAACATAGATGTGCTGGGGATGAATGATGTGGGTGATGGAGAGTGTGACAAAGGTAAGCTTTGAACTTTTTTATGGTACAAATGTTAAAAGTAAAATGAAATAAAATAGTGTCTGTTCATGTTTAGTGTGCTGTTGCTTTTCTTTCTGTCTATGAGGATGATATTACATGGTTGTTGCTGTAACTTGATAGAAACGTGTTATCTTTGCTTTTGATATTATTGTAGTATAGCCTGATGACAGAAATTGTAGTATAGCCTGATGACAGAAGGAAGTATGTACTCAACTCTTGTATTAGAATGCTGTGCTTTTTTGTCCAAACCATTTATAATGTCTGTGCTTTTTGGTACTAGGTACACGTACCTATACGGCTATTCCATATGAAGTTTACTGTATGAGAATTTGGCTCAAGTAGAAAAGCCAAAAGGCACAGTTTTCAGTGCCTAAATACTTTGCAGGTCTGATTTTAATGAGTTTGGCTTTCCAATTTGCATTTATAACTTTCCTAGTAGAGTGAAGGAATTTGTTATTTGTTTTTGTCCGTGTCGTTTGTGAGATATATGCTTATGCACTCTTCTTGACAAAATAATGCACCTTAGTTTTCGATTCATTCTTCTCGTTTCGTTCTTGATCTGTTTTATTTTCCTTCATGTTCTTTTTTGTTGGGCAAGCATGCATTTTCTTTAAAAAATGAGTTTTTGTTCAGAAATATGCTGCTCTCCGGGCGTGATAGCGAAGGCATCAATGGGATGGAAATGGGTCCAATACCTTTTTCATTTCTTTCCCTTTTCAAACGATAAACTTTGTATGTATCTTAATGAAATTGTCAGATTAACTTTCCTGGAGATTAAGCATTAGGGTGTTTAGTCCTTCTTGATCGCGCTATCGGATCTGAGTTCCCTTGCTCAAAGTTGCATTTTTGTCCGGTATATAGATAAAATGGGAGTGTGACAGATCTCTTGGAGCAGCATCTTCTCATGGTTTTCTTGCAATAAACTTAACAATGGCTTTGTTAAGTGCTAATTTTTCTTCATTTGTTTATTGGGTTTAAAAGCTTAAGAGTAGAGCTAATACTTTTTCTAAATAAAATTTTAATGAGCCGTATAAAATCTAAATAAGCTGGAAAACAAAACTCTGGCAGACTAGTCTAAGAGTTTTGATTTCCCAATTGTGGCCCTTTCTTTTAGGTGGAACGTTGCTTTATACGATAGTCATGCAATCACTGATTTTTGGACAGATTTGATGAAAAAATAAAATAGTACATGTTACTGTTGGCTGTGATGTAAATCGTTTTTATCCCCAAAAAAATCCCTGGCACAACTGAAGTTATTTTAGAATGACTTTTGTCGCTTCTTATGGCATTTCCTGATTAATGAGAAATTTTTTTTTTTTAGAAGGAGATTAGTGACAAGTTGGGTTGTCTACTGACTTAGGTAGGTTATAACACAAACAAATTTACAATTTTTGCCGTAAATTTCCTGCGTCGCAAATTGTGACTGGGCTGTATGTTGTTTTTGCACGAACCTATTATTTTTTTTTCTCCTTCACGTGAAAAATTTGCGTTAAAAATGGTGTACTTGTTTGAGAAACCAGATTTTTTATTTTACTTTTGTATATTATATGATTTGTTGTTTTCAAAATTGGACCAAAAACAGCTGGCAAAGTTGGACCTTAATTTCCCTTGATAAATCAACCTGCTACACCCACCTACATTAGTATTTCGTTGCTGTTTCGAGCTTCGGCAATAGTACCACCCACGTTATTATTTCGTTGCTGTTTTTGAGCTAGCAAATAGTGGATTATTACTATCTATGGAATGTAGCCCTTTTTTTTTCAATTCTTCATTTTGAATTTACACAAATACGACAAGAGAAAAACTGTATCACCAAAGTATGCTTCATCAGCGTTGGACATCATAGGAAATGAACCTAGAAATTGATAGGTCGAATTGAATGTTTTGGGCTATAACTTTGACCAAATTTGAAGGCTACTCAAAACATGATCTAGTGCTGATTCTATTGTCTGTACTAGCTAGGCTTAATAGTATTAGTCCTAGTGCGCATTAATTTTTTTGCTTTTGCTTCTGTTTGTGGATTTTAGTATTGTCACTTTGGTTCGCTCTTTATGGGCTCTGTCTAGCTTTGGACTGGTTAGGCCTTTTATTGATTAATCAAGTCAACACTCAGCATTATCTCTAGGATATATTTTAGTTTTATGGTTTATTTGCCTATCTTTGCCCCACAATGATGATATTTTGTCTCAATTTCTCTAACCACACTGTGCGTCGGTATGATATGCATTCTGGACCAGCAGGTCGGGGCAGATCAATGGATAATAAGCCAAAACCTTATGTAGTGAATAGCTAAAACTATATGGACCACCAAGGGTGGTGGTATGGTTACTGTCAAGTTGTTTGGGGATGTAGAGGTCTCAAGTTTGAATCAAGCATAGGAAGTGCTTGAGAAGAATTCCACGCCTTTGGCTTAATGCCCACTAGTGCCAATGTGAGGTTGGGATAAAAACTATGGCTCACTAACTCTTTGCTTGGGAAAAACCCTATGTCCTCGGTTTAATACCTACTACTTGCAAACTTGGACCCAACGGATAGAATGCTACAATAGTAATGCACAATTAGAGAAGTTACTCTAGTTGCCCTCTCCTACCTTTTTATTCCCAATAAAAAAGCTAAAATTATATGAATCAACCTATATTTTCACCATAATTTAGTTCCCGCCAATAAAGAAAACCAAAACCTAACATTTGAAATAGTTAGTTCAAAATTTCACAAACCACCCCCCCCCCCTTTGACCCCCCCCCAAATCTTTACCCCCACATCTGCCCCATTTGCCCCACGCCTATTGAACTACAATACATTACCAAAAATATAAAAGAGACAGCTAAACTTGAGATTCTTTCTTCTCTTTTTCAAGTTATTTTCTTAGTGACGAAATACAAATTTATCTCCTAAAAAAAAGGTTTTTAGACCTTAATTTTCATGTAATAAGTTAATATATTTTTATATGTTATTTACTTTCCAATTCAAAAATTAGAGAGAAAAAAAAGTTAAGAACATAAAACTTTTTTTTTCCTTTTTGGCAAAACTCTAACAAGACGACACTGTATTGGTTTGGAAGGTTGACCAAATCTCTCTCTCTATCTGAAATTTTTCCTCAACTTCACTCATTGATCCAAAGGTTAAGGTTTGGTTATATAAAAAAAGTTAATGTTTTATTTTATTTTTTCTGAAATTTGATATTATACAGTATACGCTCAGATAGAATGGGGGGGGGGGGGGTTTGTGAAATTTTGAACTAACTATTTCAAATGTTAGGTTTTGGTTTTCTTTATTGGCGGGAACTAAATTATGGTGAAAATATAGGTTGATTCATATAATTTTAGCTTTTTTATTGGGAATAAAAAGGTAGGAGAGGGCAACTAGAGTAACTTCTCTAATTGTGCATTACTATTGTAGCATTCTATCCGTTGGGTCCAAGTTTGCAAGTAGTAGGTATTAAACCGAGGACATAGGGTTTTTCCCAAGCAAAGAGTTAGTGAGCCATAGTTTTTATCCCAACCTCACATTGGCACTAGTGGGCATTAAGCCAAAGGCGTGGAATTCTTCTCAAGCACTTCCTATGCTTGATTCAAACTTGAGACCTCTACATCCCCAAACAACTTGACAGTAACCATACCACCACCCTTGGTGGTCCATATAGTTTTAGCTATTCACTACATAAGGTTTTGGCTTATTATCCATTGATCTGCCCCGACCTGCTGGTCCAGAATGCATATCATACCGACGCACAGTGTGGTTAGAGAAATTGAGACAAAATATCATCATTGTGGGGCAAAGATAGGCAAATAAACCATAAAACTAAAATATATCCTAGAGATAATGCTCAGTGTTGACTTGATTAATCAATAAAAGGCCTAACCAGTCCAAAGCTAGACAGAGCCCATAAAGAGCGAACCAAAGTGACAATACTAAAATCCACAAACAGAAGCAAAAGCAAAAAAATTAATGCGCACTAGGACTAATACTATTAAGCCTAGCTAGTACAGACAATAGAATCAGCACTAGATCATGTTTTGAGTAGCCTTCAAATTTGGTCAAAGTTATAGCCCAAAACATTCAATTCGACCTATCAATTTCTAGGTTCATTTCCTATGATGTCCAACGCTGATGAAGCATACTTTGGTGATACAGTTTTTCTCTTGTCGTATTTGTGTAAATTCAAAATGAAGAATTGAAAAAAAAAGGGCTACATTCCATAGATAGTAATAATCCACTATTTGCTAGCTCAAAAACAGCAACGAAATAATAACGTGGGTGGTACTATTGCCGAAGCTCGAAACAGCAACGAAATACTAATGTAGGTGGGTGTAGCAGGTTGATTTATCAAGGGAAATTAAGGTCCAACTTTGCCAGCTGTTTTTGGTCCAATTTTGAAAACAACAAATCATATAATATACAAAAGTAAAATAAAAAATCTGGTTTCTCAAACAAGTACACCATTTTTAACGCAAATTTTTCACGTGAAGGAGAAAAAAAAATAATAGGTTCGTGCAAAAACAACATACAGCCCAGTCACAATTTGCGACGCAGGAAATTTACGGCAAAAATTGTAAATTTGTTTGTGTTATAACCTACCTAAGTCAGTAGACAACCCAACTTGTCACTAATCTCCTTCTAAAAAAAAAAAATTTCTCATTAATCAGGAAATGCCATAAGAAGCGACAAAAGTCATTCTAAAATAACTTCAGTTGTGCCAGGGATTTTTTTGGGGATAAAAACGATTTACATCACAGCCAACAGTAACATGTACTATTTTATTTTTTCATCAAATCTGTCCAAAAATCAGTGATTGCATGACTATCGTATAAAGCAACGTTCCACCTAAAAGAAAGGGCCACAATTGGGAAATCAAAACTCTTAGACTAGTCTGCCAGAGTTTTGTTTTCCAGCTTATTTAGATTTTATACGGCTCATTAAAATTTTATTTAGAAAAAGTATTAGCTCTACTCTTAAGCTTTTAAACCCAATAAACAAATGAAGAAAAATTAGCACTTAACAAANCAACACTTGGCTTCTAGAGGTTTGTTAGGTTTAGTGTCCACAGAAAATTTTGATTGTGTTTTATGTCAATTAGGAAAACAACCAGTTTTTCCTTTCAATACTATTGATTAAATATCTACCGATATATTTGACCTAATTCATTTTGATGTCTGTTGACCTTTCTCTGTCTCTAGTATTGGTGGATCTCGATATTTTGTTGTCCTTGTTGATGATTATTCTTGCTATAGCTAGATTTTTCATATGAAACATTGTTCTGAATTATTGTAAGTATATTCTAATTTTGTAAAAATGGTTGAAACTCAATTGTCCAAACATATCAAAAATTTTCAGTCTAATAATGCTCTTGAATGCACTCAATATACTTTCCAAGTTATTTTGCATTCCTATAGCACTATTCATCAACTAACTTGTCTAAGTACCTATCGGCAAAATGGTAGAATCAAACAAAAATTTTGTCATATGACACCGTTTATGCTCTCCTTCTCTCTGCCAAAGTTCTTGCTTCTTTTTGGGGCGAAACTGCTCTTCACGCTGTTCGTGTTATTAATTGCATTCTCAGTCCCGTCATCCAAAATCAAACTCCATATGAGCACTTTTTTGGGTCAACTCCAGACTATCACCATCTTCGCTCCTTCGATTTTGCCTATTTCGTTCTTCTTCAGCCACATGAGCATAACCAACTTGAGCCTCGGTCTAGACTTTGTTATTTTCTTGGTTATGGTGAAACTCAAAAGGAGTATTGGTGTTATGATCTTGTCTCGCACCATCTTCGTCTCTCCCGTAATGTTTTTTTTTTGGAACATCACTCCTTTGCGAGCTCTTTCACTTCTGTGCCTCCCTATCTACCTCCACTATCTTAGATTTTTTTTTTTTTTTTTTTTTTTTTTTTTTTTTTTTTTTTTTTTTTTTTTTTCAGATTAGCCACATATTCCTTCTATAATTACACCTGATCCTCCTATAAATTTTTTTGTCCAACCACCAAATATTTTTGATGCCTCTCCTAGATCACACTTTAATGAACAGATGGAAGATGAACAGGTCAAAGATGAGCCACCCAACCTAAGGTTGGTACCCGAGAGAAAGAAGTGTGACCAAGTCGGGCATGCCAAAGTGCAAGGGAATGAATAGAAGAAACTATAGCAGCTGTAGTAGTGACAAAAACAAGAGCAACAGGTGGAAGACGAAGGTTGTTCACGGAAAACATACGCCCAACTTTGGGACCTGTCCCCAGCTCCTGTCCCGTCCTCAGATCCTGCACAATTCATCCAGAATAATCAAAGGTAATGCGATAACTCAACTCAACTAATTGTCCCATAGAAAATAAATTGTAAGAGAGGTTAGGAACATTAAAGACCCCAAGAACTGAGAGGTTGGAGGTCGAGAGTAGAAAGTTTCTACTCTCGACCTCCATCCTTAACCGAAATAACTCTTTCACTTTCATAATAATGGAATGGAGATGAGATAATGAGTTTAAGACCTCATGCATGTATAAATTAATTTTTTATTTTTTGTAAATGCCATTCTTTTCTAGTTCACCTATGTAGTAAAAGTTTCTACATAGGCTGTCTTGCATTGCATTAGATTACATGGGCTGCCTTTGCATGAGAAATTATATATAATTTTTACTAATAAAAAATTTAATTTATACTATAAGATATATTATTTATATATTAAAAAAAATGCTCATATCTTATGAACTTATTTGTAAATTTAAACAATCAAATACCAAAGTTTATATATTAACATGTTTAAATTTGTCTCATTTAATATTCAAGCTTTTTAATATGACCATGACTTTTGAGTGGAGTTGTGGTATGCCTTTGTGTTAAAACCTCTTTCTCTCTCCTTTGTGTGTGTGTTTATTTCTCCAAAAAAAAAAAAAAAAGCTTTTTAATATGGATTTCAGCTTGGGTTATTTTGTTTTGTTTTATTTTTGAAAGCAGATTTGGTTGTTTTTAAAACAAACAAATATACACAAATTTTTTTTTTTCATTACGTAGCCATTTTTTCTTTTTGTAGCAGGTTAGTTAGATGGTATTGAAGTTGTTGAACTAATCCCACATTAATGATGGTCCAGTGTCCTCAGGCGCTTTTAAATATAACCAAGACTTTCTTGGATTGTTTGGTTTTGGACAATTAATAAGATGAAGTAGATGTTGTGGAAACCTTTCCTCCTTTTCTTCCTATCTCTATATCTAATCCTACCTTATTAGCCAGCATTCAAGGCAGGCCGGCCCTAGGCTTAGGCCAATTAGGCCATTGCCTAGGCCCCTTTACTAGAGAAGGCCCCAAATTTGGGGGCAAATTTATTTATTTATTTTTTATATATAAATTTTTTTGAGAAATATTAGAACATTTTAGTGTACATTTTTTTTTTCACTATTAAGGAGGCTCAAAGAATTAAGTAAAGCTAGAGGTAGAGATTAGACAAATTTAAATAAATAGGTCTTACAAATAGACGTGTTACTAATCACAAGTAATTCAAATAAGGAAATGTTAAAAATATTATAAATTTTACTACATAACTTTTATTTATTTAATTATTTTTATTCAAGATAAAAATTATACTCTAGCCTAATCTAAGTATATATGTGTATGAAACTCTTCTAGAGACTTAAATCTCGGCCATTGCCCCCCCACAAGAATTTATACTTGTAGAGTGATTACTGCACTAAGAGTGCGTGGTGGTCTCCATAACTTTTATAATTTGATGTGACAATGAATATGATAGGTAGATTTCAACAAACTATTGAATGCATTTTTGAATGAATATTTGTGATTGGTGATATATCTTTGTAATTCTCATGTTGTAAATTTTATAATATTTCTAGTATTTTTGTAAGCCTTATGTCATTGATCACATTTATTACAACACCAGTTTGTAGTAAAATTTGTTATAACTTTAGCATTTTCTTTATAAAAAAAAATCGTATTAAAGAGTAAAAAGAATGGATTTTAAAAAAAATGATTATATAAAATACTAGTTAAATATTATTTAAATAATAACATAAAGACCTTATTTGAAAATTTTGCCTTAAGTCTCGAAAACGCTTTTGCCAACCCTAATTCAAGGAGTAGGGACTATAGAGTTTATCCCTCTAATTCCTAAAGGGTTGATATAGAGGCTTGCTGGTGGCCTCCCTCATTTAACATAGGGGGCGAACCATTGGGTCATTCATATATTTCAAGTCCCCCACACCACCTCCCCCCCCCTTTTGTAATTTTTGGATTTTTGTAAGGGTGGAATGATAATTTATTTGCATTAATTATTAGTATTATTTGTTTTCTTAGCATACAATGAACAATTAAGCTTTCTATTTTTATACTTTGTTTTTTTTTTTTTCTTTTAATTGATGCTGAAGTCTAAAATCATGAATAATTTGTTCTGAATTGAGGTAATATTTTATGATAAACTTTTATATTTATTATAATATATATACACATGTATAAAATATATATATATATATATATATATTTATAAATATAAAAAATAACGGTAAACCCGAAACGGTACACTGATATTGACCGGTACTGAAAATATATCGTTCCACTAGTCAAACCGGTATAACATCCGGTACGAGATTGACTCCCTTGATCTTATCTATAAAAATAATAATAAATAAATAAATAACTCAACTAACGCCTTTTAGTGTTTTGAAAGGGGACTTCTCGAGTTCAAATCACCCTTCCCAAACTAACTGACTTAAAAAACTAAGAATAAGAATAAGAATAAAAATTTATATATGTGATTAGTTTAGATGAAGACCAAAATGAATTAACATTATATTCACCATTCTCATTAATTGTTAAAAAGTTTTAATGTCATTAGCTCTTTGTAGTTAAAATTGTTTCTTAAAAAACAATTATGGCCAATTAGCAGTTGTAGGGATATTGGGCCCAGGGGTTTGTCATTTGTTTATGTTTCGGGCCTGTGGCCCAACCGAGGATGAGGCATTACCCGAGGAAANATCAACACCAACCATCTAGCATGCACGTGGAAGGTGGGGATGAAAAGGAAAGAGAGTATAAGAGAAGAAGAGAGGCAACTAGAGGGGGGGATCGAAAAAAAGAGAAAACATTGTAGCATTTAGAAACCAAATTTGTAATCGAACCAGAGAATAATAAATAAGAACAGACATCCTCGGACCTTGCTGAGTATGATTTTTCTTCAATACAAATCTTCTTCTTTTCATTCTCTTATCATCTGAACACATTCTAGTGTTCGTTTGATTAACCAAAACCCAGTTTTCCAACCCATTCTCTATAAATTTATTGTTTTGGACTTTTTAGGCCTAAGTCCATCCTCGTAGTGGGCTGGGAGTTCAAATTTGGTCCTTACAATAGTAATTTGCAATTGGTAATCTTTGTAATTAAGCCAATGAGTTATATCTCAGCCAGTACCTTCTCCTTTTTTAAGACGCAGGGAAGGGTGATGTTGAGGCTCATCCGGTGCATAAGTATATTCTATAGAAAAAAAAAAGACTAAAATCTTTATATTTACTAGTTATTCTCATTATCCATTTAAATTCCTTTCTCTCCTACAACATTATAATTTCTTCAAATTTAGTTGTGGTTGCAGCCTAGAAAACACTTATTCAACTCCAAGATGTTCAACAGGATATTGGTGATAGTCTGATAGACAAGCCATGGCACTATTAGGGCAATCCACAACATCAAAATAAAGCTTTGAATCTCCTTCAACCATAACATTTTGATGGTTTTCTTCTAAGGCTAGTTGAAGAGCCCATAGTATAGCACTTACCTTGGCTACAATAGGTTCAAGTAGGAATACCTTTGGCCTTAGTTTTAATAATGTTACCACTGTTACATCTAGCCACTACTGCAATAGTGGTATTGAGGGATTAACAGCAGCATATATGTGTGTGTGTGTGTGTGGGGTGGGGTGGGGTGGGTTGGGGCTAAAATAAATAAATAAAGCTCTTTTTTTTTTTTTTTTTTTTTGGGTACCGGTCGGTAAGCCCAATATAAGTTGGTAATGCCCGAAATTGGTCGGTAAGGCTAGTACGATCGATATTTAAACCAGCACGAAACGTTGGCGTTTCAATATCAGTATACATACGGTATTGACCACCTTGGATAAGATAGAATTTCAACAAATGACATTCGCTCCATAATGATTACTCATTATTATCAAGCCAAGACACTAGTTGGTTGAATAAAAGATCCAGAGTTCAATCCCCGCCTACACTAAAAATTGATTGGTGTCTCATCAGGGGTAGACGTCATAGGTTGAAAGTTTCTCTCAAATAAATAAATAAATAAATAAATAAAATATATGTATATATATATATATATATATATATATATAAGAAGAGACCTCATGTGAGAGTGCATGAGGTCTTGTCATGTTCCGCTTTAAGCTTGCATTTAGCTTAAAAAATGGGTTGGCCTAATTACCAAATCAGAACCCAACCACTCTCTTACAGTTCTTTGTACTCAATTAAAAAATGAAACGACATTCATTCCAACCTTCGTTTAGAAATTTGAAATGATGAGGGTTTTATGTTCAGAACTTAATTGCTTCAGCAAAACCTTCTTCTGTATCCAAACTAAGAGGTATAAAATAGTAAATACTAACTCCTTTTTTTTTTTTTTGGCTAATTGAAGTGGGTTGTTTGTATCTATATGGATTGGGTCACAATCAAAACTCCAATGGAGGCGAAACTTCTGTAGTGGATTCGCTTTGCAAAGAGCCTAAGAGTAGGTATATATTTTATTCTGAATCTGTAATGTTTGATAAAATGCTTGAAAGAAAATTGATTAATTATATTTCTAACTTGATGACTTTATAATTTTTTTTTTTTTGGTTATGTATTTTGTTTGGGATTAGAAACAATTAAATGTGGGAAAAGTTGATTGAAAGCACTTGCACATGAAGGCGTTAACTCAACTAATGTATGCTATGGGGGAGCTTCAATTGGGTTGAAATCGGGTTGAGAGCAGTTCATGGGATGTGTGAGTACTACACATGATTGGTACACCCTTTCTTAGGCTCAATGCTTATAAGGCAAGGGTGGGAGGCGTCTCTCCCCGATGTGGGATTGAACAAATTTGTGAGGGTGGCATCAGTCCTTGGCCTATTCTCAAAGTGGACAATTCCTTCTTAGGGAAAGACTAAGTTTCCTCCCACAGGATGGATTTGCCTGTTAGTGTAGACTGTATAGTCTAGGGTCAGATTTTCTTTATTTCTTACATGACTAAATTATATATTATGAATAAACAATTTGACGAATTTCTGAATCTGGAGATGTATTCCTGTGCTTTAGTTCACTACTTGAAATCAGTCAGATTCACATAATATGAATTTTTGATGAATTATTATTTATCATTTTATAAAGTCTATTATACATCAATTACTGATTGTAGTTTCCTTCAGGTTTATGCCGAAGGACCAGCCCAACCTACTGGAGGAGCAGCGGCTATTGCCATCCTAATAGGACCTGATGCTCCTATTACTTTTGAAGGCAGAGTCAGAGGGACTTATATGGCTCATGACTATTACTTTTACAAGCCAAACCTAGCTAGTGAATATACGGTAATTTTCTCCAATTCCAGATACTGCTGCCATTGGCATTATGTTTTGCCAATTTGAAATTTTTTTAACCTTTTCATTTTCCTGATTGTACTGTACTACTCTTTCTTTAATTTTTTGTTGCAAATTTTTTATTATAGGCATTTGAATTTGGCTGTCATTTGCATGGTATTCAATCAAGAAGATTCAATATCCGGTGATCAAGTTGCTTGTGGTAGACTCCCATTAATTAATATCATTGTAGGTTGTTGATGGCAAGCTTTCTTAAACATGCTATCTCATGGCTCTTGATTCTTGCTACAAACAATTGTGTAATAGTAGGATTCTATGGAAGTCTTGAAACCATAACTATGTTCTAATTTTCTGATAGGGCTTTTGTAGGAATTAATTTAGTGGTTAATCATTTTACTTGCCATTATTGGAGATGATATTCTTTGTAGAAACTATTTTAATGAAATGAAAATCACACACAAGTTCTGCTTTTATTGTGTGCTGTTAAAGGTTGAGCTTTCTATTGTTTTTAGTCTCTATATTAGTTCAACCTTAATTAAAAAGAATCTGATTGTTTGAGAATCTTTTTTTTTTTTTTTTTTTTTTTGTAAGTACTTTTTTTCTTGGCCTGTATAACTTTATTTTTTACATTTTACATGACTATTTTTTTAAAAAAAATCCCAAGATTCAATCATTCAAATGGGTTTCTTAGTGTTTTTGTTGTATGGATTTTTCCTGCTAATGTGGCTGTAGCTTATTCTCTCTCTTTTTTCTCTTGTTGTAATGCAGACAGATAGTTTTGAATACTTAAAGGAAAGCCGCAATACTGTCTTTGATTGAACTCTTGGAGTATTTGGCTAGAGTTAGTGAACACTCTATGTCTCTATCATCCCATGTAGGCATGGAAATGAAGCTATCCTTGATGGCAGTGATGTCATCAATAGTGGGCGAGTGAAGCGAAGGCTACTATTCTTTGTAGCCAAAAATTAGAAGAGAAAATAACAATAATGTTTTCAAGATATAGAAACAAACTTCAAAATTTAGATTTTCATCTATAAAGCAAATGTAAACTTCTCTTTCATTTGTTGTCCACGGAAAGCTTGTAATGTGAGTTTCTCCTTACAGTTTGCCATTTCCTCCCCCTCCTTCCATGGTACTTTTTTTCCTCTTGTAATATGTTCAGGGCAAAAATGAGTTTTTCTTATACTTGTTTATGCCTATTACAATTTTAACTAAGTAATTTAGTTCACAAGAAGGTGATCTAAAAATTGAAATTTTCAAATGCCACCTTAAAAGCACCACCATCTCCCCCCCCCCCCCCCCCCTTTTCTTTTTCATTTGATATAAAACTAGTTACAATTCAATATTTCGGAGATAACGACATTGGTAAATGGAAACATTACAATGATAGAAAATTTTCTAATTCAATTTTTTTTTCATAAATAAAACCTATCACACTGGATTATAAACACATCAAAAGATAAAATTTATCACAATTTTTCCGAAAATTTCTAATTTAGAATACATCTATCTGAAAATAAATTTGTCACAAATCAGCATACAAATAGATGATCATCCATCTTAAAATCGGTCACAATTCTTTTTGGAAAGTTTCTAATTTAAAATACATTCATAAGAAATAAAACTTGCCACAACTCAAAATACAAAAAGATGATTTTTATATAACCAAAAAGAATTTAGCATGTAATCCATTCTCTCCGAACTAACACTTCTCTTGGAATTTAGATGTTACATTCTTATTTTAAGAAAAGTAATTTAATTTAGCCAATGGTAAGAGAAATAATTTCGAAAAGGCACCTTTCCTATGTAGAATTCCTCAAGTACGCTATGCTGTCCAAAGCAAAAGGCCTCTACGGGTCTGGAAGGAAAAGACAGATAGGGAAGCAGTAATGTCAGCAGCAACTCTAATTCAAAATCATAATAATATTAAAAAAAAAAAATGCAATACTTTCTATGTTAAAGAAGCCAAGAACTAAAGTCCCCCAAAAAGTAAAAGTTCAAAACTGACTTTCTAACTTTCAATTTTGTCATTTTAGTCTTTTAACTTTCAATTGTTATCAATTCGGTATTATGTTAACCATCTGTTAAGTGTCTCTGTTAAATGAGCAAAACGACGCCATTTTGACTCCTTTTTATTTTTCATACTTAAAAGAAATTAAAAAAACTGTTATTTAAAAAAAAAAAAACAACAACAACATTTAGGGGAACGACGTTGTTCCCCTTGCTTGAAATCAAAACACAAATTGTGTAACTTTGCTCACAGCCCTAAATTGCGAATTTTGGGGGAAGGAGGGAGAGTCCGTTTGGGTCGGTAGCGGCAATAGTGATGAGGTGAGATTGAGAGAGAGAGAAACGAGATTTGAGAGAGAGCGCCCGATCAATCTCACCATGTTAAACATACTTTCTATGTTAAACAAGCCAAGAACTAAAGTCCTCCCAACCCACCGCTGAAAAAAAAAAAAAAAAAAAAAAAGGTTCTCGTTCAATAAGATTCATTTCGGAGTTGAACTAATATAGCGACTGAAAATAGTATAAATTAGAAAGTAACATTATAACTAAACGAGCAGTCAAGGAAATCTTGCATTCAAGACTAACAACAAAAATTCTCAAGTTCTCAACCCATCCATATCCAATTCATAGACCACAAGAGTACCATCAATCTTTGTAGTCAAATGGTACCCTTCAATATGGGAATGGTTAAAAAAGAAAAAAGAAGTAAAGAGCCATTACCACAAAACCAATTAATTCTCATGTAAAATTTCAATAATAAAGCCTAGCTTAACTGAATGGCACCTCTTGTTCTATCCATGACACTCAGGATTCAAATCCCCCTCCTCTTATAACCATTAAATTATAAAATTTTAGTATTAAAAATTACAAATTTATCCAAAATAAATCCAAGCAAGAACAATTAAGAACCAAGTATCAAGACACGAATAACAGTTTTCTCTCTAGGTTTCTCACGGAACTTTAGAGGTGAAAAAAGGGTTGCCTCCTGGCAAAACGTTCTCTCCGTTTCGGCGGTGGAAAACTTTTCTAACGCATCTCAGCCTCTGGAACGTCATGGATGAGATTGCAACGAAGTGTGTGGGTTTACGGTTGACGGAAAAAGAAGAAAGCGAGGTGGACCTGACGCCATCGGTGACAGAAACAGGACACGTTCTAGTGGGCCGGTTTTGCATGAAACGCCGAGTTAGCCTTGAATCGGTGGCGCGAGTGCTAAGGTCAGTTTGGCGGACTGCGAAGAACTTCGAGGTCTGCGATATGGGCGAAAACAAAGTATTGTTTCAGTTTGAGGATGAGAACGACCTTGACAGAGTGCTTTTGCTAAGTCCCTGGGCTTTCGATAAGTATCTGGTACTCCTCCATAAATTCGGTGTGGGCGAAGCGGTAAACAAAGTCCAGTTCAACCAGGCGTCGTTCTGGGTTCAGATTCACGGGCTTCCCACCATGAGCCAAACCAGGGAAGCCGGATTACGTATAGGAAGTATACTCGGTAAGGTCGAGAAAGTCGACGTGGATGAGAAAGGATTTTGTTTGGCGGGGTACTTACGCATCCGAGTTACGATAGCCATAACTCAACCATTGTGCCGGGGAAGGATGGTTCGCATAGGAGGAGCGCCGCCGAAGTGGGTAGATTTTAGATACGAGCGGCTACCCATCTTCTGCTACTGGTGTGGGAAGGTTGATCACGACGAACGAGACTGCACTCAGTGGCTGCGAAGCAAAGAATCTTTAAGGGCAGAGGATAAACAGTTTGGGGCTTGGTTGCGCGCATCACAGGATCGGCTCCAAAGACCACAGCTGGTTCTTGCAGCAAAGCAAAGTGGTGAAGGTAAAGAAGGTCCAATCAGTGAAGATGGCTTCGACGAGGGTGTTGCACAAACCGCCCATGCGATAGCTCTGAGAGTGGCCGACCAAGGTCAGACGCACGTGCGGGACGACGTGGACCCCACTAGGACTGAAACAGCAAGTACAGCTACCATGCGCTCACATAGGCAGGAGAAGATCCCAAGAAATCCGACGCCCTTTGATTTCGAAGAAAAGCTGAGAGAAATTGACGCCGCAATTTCTGAAACTGATACGAAGCTGACAGATTTACCATTACCAGATCATACACCGGATTGTGAGGAAAACAAGGAGAGATTTTTGGAGATTAAAAAATTAAATGTGAAGAAGGATGAGCCGAAGAAGTCAGTGGAATTTTTGGTTGGGCCCACGTCTATAGTGGAAAAGGCATCTATGGATTTGGACCCAGCCTTACCCACTCCTAATAATACTTCAATGGGCCAAGCTATAAGTCAAGCCCAAGTCCATTTTTCTATAGGACCTCATAATCCAAGCCTACCAAGT
Organism: Quercus suber; assembly: GCF_002906115.3. Classification (NCBI taxonomy): domain Eukaryota; kingdom Viridiplantae; phylum Streptophyta; class Magnoliopsida; order Fagales; family Fagaceae; genus Quercus; species Quercus suber. The sequence goes on from NW_027069968.1 coordinate 198,511, forward strand.
GCGACAAAAATAAGGAAGTTAAGGAGCCCAGCTCAGAAAAAGAATAAAAAAGAACGTAACGTGACGGGGAAAGAAAATGCATGGCATGGGGCTCCGGTTATAAACAAACGGGGTGAGGAGCACACGGATAAGGTGATGAGTTCCGAAGACAACGAAGTAGGGCTGAAGCGAAAGAAATGTGTTCCTCTAGAAGAGATAATGATGGGAGAGGAAGTGGGGAAAAAACAGAAAATAGAAGGAGAGGTTCTGGCGCTTAGTAAAATAATGGCAACACAACTTGGATCGGCAGCGGCTGCTAGACAGCCCCGCCGGGAGCAATGAGTGCCATATGTTGGAACTATCGGGGGCTTGGGAACCCCTGTACAGTCAAAGCCCTTCAGAATGCGGTTTTGGAGGAAGATTCCACTTTGCTCTTCATCATTGAGACCAAGTTCGTAGTGTCAGAGATGGAAGGTATCAAGAGCAAACTAGATCGGCAACAGGGTCTGGTGGTCCTTAGTATAAGGCGGGGTGGAGGTTTGACACTCTTATGGAGAAGCTCTACGAAAGTGGACGTCCAAACTTTTTCGCCTCGTCATATTGATGCTATAGTTATTGAAGATAATGGTAACAGGTCGTGGAGATTTACCGGTTTCTACGGCCACACCCGGAAACTAGTAAAAGGGAGGAGTCTTAGAGACTGTTAGAAGAGTTGAGTAAGAGAAGCACTCTTCCATGGATTTGTATGGGGGACTTCAATGAAATATTACATCTAAGAGAAAAAGTGGGAGGTAACTTAAGGCCTGAGGGGCAGATGAGGAGCTTCAGGGAGACAGTAAACAGATGCAACCTCCGAGATATGGGTTATATAGGATCTGACTTTACTTAGAGTAGGAGACTAGGTGAACGAGGCTGGGTTAGAGAACGTCTGGACAGGGCCTTAGAATCTTCATCCTGGGTGGCAATGTTCCCGCGTGTGAGACTACATCATGTGGCAGCATCTATGTCAGACCATTGCATGCTGGTACTCAAAGTACCACAGACAAGGCAAAGATCGCGACGAAGATAAAAAATGTTTAGGTTTGAATCAATGTGGCTCAAGGATGAACAATGTGAGGAAGTGGTGTCTGAAGCCTCGGAGAGAGGTAAAAGCAGGGGTACTCAACACCTGTTTACACAATGTATGGAAGAATGTAGAAGGTCACTATCCTCTTGGAAGCATCAAAGTTGTCCTTCATATCATTAAACATCTCCCAATATCTATCTGAATATGCCTTCAGGGTTTCACCCTCACGCATGCTCAAGGATAGCAGAGAAGACAAGGGCCTGGCCACTCTTCGGCATGTGACGAAACGTGAACCAAAAGCTTAAGTGAGCTCTTAGTAAGAATTGATGGAGTCTGCTTTCAAGTTGTTGAACCACCTCATTGCCACGGGTCCAAGACTAGAAGGGAATACCTTGCACATCAGAGCTTCATCTCTGGAGTAGACAGCCATCCTTTGGTTAAAATGGCTCACATGTTCCACAGGGTCCGTTTTACCATTGTAAATAGTGAAGGTTGGCTAGTTAAAGCGCCGAGGAAGCTTTGCTTCTTCAATTCTACGCGTGAAAGGTGACCTAGAGATTTGATTCAAAGCCTTGCTCATGGCATCATCTCCCACCCCTCTATGTGATGGACTTTGAGGTTGCTTCTGGCGACGGTGTTCATCTTCATATGAAAAAGATTCACTGATTGGTGTTCGAGACCTTTGTTCGTAAGTGATGTCTTGTTCGTCACCCGAGTCTTCATCAGAATGCGAGGCAATACGTTTGCTTTTTGCATGGCGCAACTCCCATCTTAACCTTTCAATTTCTATTTGCATGTTATTCTTCCCTGCATGAGACACATGACTTCCTCCACGAGGTTGACTTCGCTCAGTGTGTGTAGTATGCACACTGCCTTCGCGATCTTGTCTCCGCTCCAAATTGAGAAAATGATCTATATGCTAAGACGCCCCAGATTCTGCCGGTTGTCGCCCTGGTTCTGCCATTACCAACTGCTGTTGCTTCCCTTTACACTCAAGCTCTTCCCACAGATGGCGCCAATTGTAGGGTTAGGATTTGTAGCCTAAGCCCAAAACAATGAATTTGTAGAGAATGGGTGAAAGAGTTAGATTGACTATAGAGTTGACAACAATTAATCACAACCTACAGGTATAAACTAACATGAAGTTACACCTAAAAAATGGAATGAATTCGTTTCCGAAGAGGCATATCATTGATTATATAGTGGTTACAATTCTTAGAACTATAGTAAAGTTTTCTTTTTCTTTCCTCTTCCTATTTTTTCTCTTCCCCCCTATTTTCAGGAGCCTCCTTCCTTTATATATACTCCCTTCCCCTCATCTCCACCGTCCACTTGTACATCATCTGTGAGCCTACTTGAGTATATGTTACGTCAAGCATCTCCTTTAGCTCTGTGTGAGTGGCGGTAGGTGAGGTTACACTGTTCAGGGGTCTTCTCCACATAAATGCGGCCAGAAAAGTTGCTGCAGAGCCTTAAATACGGTTGTAACAGCTTTCTCTTTAGATATTTCTTCATCCTTATCGTCTCCAAGTATATTCAGAGCTTATCTTGATCAGGAGGAGTCCTCGGAAGATCATTCTGACCTTTTATACGTTCAATTGATCCGTACTATTCGCGTCAGAGGAATAACATCTCTTCGGACAGAAGACGACCTCTTCGGATTGTAATCACTTTTCTTTTTGGGGGTCCCTCTTCCAGATGAGTCTTGCCCTTACCTCTCATTCTTTTCTGACGCACAGTAATCCTTACATGGAGCTCTAGGCCTAACGTAACTAGGCCTTTTCCCCTCACATCTCCTTTTTGAAAATTATTTAAATTTGAGTGGATATTTTTTAAATTAAGGTTATTAATGTTTACAAACTTATTTGTTAATATTAAATATGGATATAACTTTTAAACTTCAAACATATCTGTTTTTTTTTTTTTTTTTTTCATAATTATCCTTTAAAAAAGTTAAAATTTTTTGTTGAAATAATTAATCTAAGAATGAATAATTTTAGCTTCCATACTACAATAAAGTGTGGTGTATTGTATAGCCACATCCAATTTTTTAAAGCTACAAATCTTAGAAAAGAAACTATAGCTACTATCAACATTTGGAATAAATATTATTAGTTTTCATTACAAACAACAAATCTTAGCATAGCCGAGTGGTTATCAAATTTTCTCTCCTCCCTCCACTAATTCTCTCTCCTTATGGGCCCCAAAATTTTCTAAATTTTAGTAAATAATTACCGAAATTCCAATTTACTCTCTTTACTATTTCTCTTATATTTTGGCAATTTAATTGCCACAATTGTAATTTTTTTTCTCTCTCCTAAATTCGGCAATGGTATTACCATAATTCTTTTTTTTTTTTCTCCAGTCACAATGTGTCTCTCTTCTCTCTCTTATTTTTTTTCTCAGAATTTCGGCAATAGCATTTTTGAAATTTACATATTTCAAATAAACATCATTTTATACAATATTTTGGCAAAGCACTCATGGAATATAGCTTTTTTCTTTTTCTTTTTTGGGTAGAAAATGTTGCCTTTTTTTTTTTTTTTTTTTTCAATTCTTCATTTTGAAATTACACAAATACGACTAGAGAAAAAACTGTAGCCCAAAGTATGCTTCGTGAACATAGGACACCATAGGAAATGAACCTAGAGTTTTTTTATAATAACATATAATAACATCTACCATATAAGCTCCATATTATTTGTAAACATTATTATAAAACCATCTTTAAACCCTGCTCTTGATCATAGCTCTAAGGGGATTCTTCATCACCACAGTGAACTCCAACTTCCCAGCAAAATCCAATTCATTACCAGCCCGGTAAGCACTCCACTCAAATTCTTGCACTATTCTTGCTAGCATATGATGAACATGCACGGTGGCCATGCTCAAACCAGGACATATTCTCCTTCCAACCCCAAATGGCATCATCTTCACCCTGGTTACTTCCAGTTATATCCGCGTCCTCGTTCCCCGAAACGAATCGTTCCGGCTTGAACTTTGATGGGTTCGACCACAGTTTCGGGTCCTCTCACTGATACCAGGCAAGTAAATCTCGACGTTTACATCAGTTGGTATATCATACCCTGCCAACGTTGTTGGCTCTGTCACTGCATGTGTTAGTGAAAAATAGGTAGGCGGGTGCTTTCGTAGCAATTCTTTTACCACTGCGTGTAAATACGGCATGTTCTCCGCATCTTTTTCGTCCACTTTTCGATCACCAACTGAAAATTTAGAGCCTGTTTGGATGAGTGGGTTTTTTGGATCATATTATCCCATTTTCATAACTAAATTCTCAAAACACATGGGTCTTAAAAAAATTTTGTGTCTAGCTTAGTTTGCAACACTTGTTTTCATTACTCAAAACTCAAAAATTTAAACTAGAGTGATGAAACATAAAACAACAAATAGGTGTTTATTAAAACTGAGAACTAAATGATGTGTTATGAAAACTGTGCTATTTTTAAATTAAACGCGCTTTTAATCTCTTCCTACTGCTTGTCTTGAACGTGTGAATTGGCATCGATTCTTGGGTCGAGTGTGATCAATACAATTTTCATCACCTGATCAAATTTTTCGATCGTCTCGTCGTCCATTTCGAACCCAAAACACATCGATTAGAGGATACAAAACACAGCAAAGCGAGCGTTTTTCAAGACACAAACAATACCATCATTGGACTTGGCCTCAGTTCGAAGCCTTTTGATGAGTTTCTCCATAGCTGTGTCCCTCACTTGGCGAAACTACTTAAGCCTGCTCGAGCTAAGCATGTTTTGGACCATGTTGCGTCTCAATGAACGCCAAACCGGCCCATAAAGTGAGGCGTTGACTGTGAATTTGTTGCTGCTAAATATGTTCCTTGTTGGATTTCCTCGAGGTCGAGTAGCAAAAAACTAACCCTTTTCGATCGAGGTTTGTTCAGATAGTGTTTATCATTACAAATTAAGAACACGGTAACAAAATAATTTTTAAATATAAATAGTTTTGTAAGACTATTTTTTAATGTAAGTTTTGTTGAAAAAAAAATTGTAGATCAGTAAACAATGCATGAAATCCACTGACAAACGACTCAGTTGTATTCAAACGTTCACTTAAGGCTTCGTGAACTAGTTTTGCATCGCTTAGAGTGATCATAGTTCTGGTCCCCATTCTTAAGTTAAAGACTGGACCATACTCTGATAGAAGCCCATCAACATACTCGAAGAATGGTTTCCCCGAGTTTTCTACTTGGAAAGGGTTCCCAACAATAGGCTATCCGGGTGGACCTGGAGGGAGGTTGAGTTTCTTGGATTTGGTTTTATGTGTGAGGAAGAAAATTAAGGCTGAAAGAAGGAAAGCTAGGAATGTGAAAAAGAGATGGTAGAATGAGGAAAGTGAAGAAGAGGAGAAAGATAAAAACAGAAGAGAAGCCATTTGGAGTTTGGGCTAGGAAGAGAAAAAGTGGTGAAGGGAATGTGTGTAAATGAACCTAGAGTTGATAGGTCGAATTGAATGTTTTGGGCTATAACCTTGACCAAAGTTGAGGCCACTCAAAACATGATCTATTGCTGATTCTATTGTCTGTACTAGCTCGGCTTAACAGTTGTAGTATTTAGTGCGCAATAATTTTGCCTCGCTTTTTTGGTATTGTCACTTCGGATTGCTCCTCAGGGGCTTTGTCTAGCTTTAGACTACTACATAGGCCTTTGTATTGATTAATCAAGTCAGCATTATCTCTACCATATATTTTTATTTTATGGTTATTTTGCCTATTTTTGCACAACAATGATGATATTTTGTCTCAATTTCTCTAACCACACTGTGCCGCGGTATGATGGATTCTGGACCAGCAGGCCGGGGCAGATCAATGGATAATAAGCCAAAACCTTACGGAGTGACTCATCAAAACCTTAGACAGATTAACATGTGTTCTACATGGAAAAATTCTGGTGACACAATTATTTGCACAATTTTATGCACAACTCGCTCACGTGACGAGTTGTGGTTGGTGGAGGGGTGACATCCCTCCACCAACCACAACTCGCCACGTGGGCGAGTTGTGCACAAAATTGCGCAAATAGTTGTGTCACCAGAATTACTCGTCCTATATATAGATAATAGCTACAACTATACGGACCACCAAAGGGTGGTGGTGTAGTTATTGGTACTCCCAAGTGGTTTTGAGGAGCCGATGTTTCAAGTTTGAATCACACAATGAGAAACACTTAAAAAAAAAAACTCATATCTATGGCTTAATGCCAGCTAATGCCATTGTGAAGTTGTTATAACTATTATAGCTCATTGACTTTTCGCTTGAGAAACCCCCATGCCCCCGGCTCAATGCCCATTACTTGCAAGTTCGAGCCTAACGGATAGGATGTTATATAGTGACGCCTAATTAGGGAAGTTACTTTAGTCGCTTTTTTTTATTTTTTATTTTTTTAACAAGGAAAAGCCTAAAATTATATGGATCAACCTATATTTTCAGCATAATCCCACCAATAAAGAAAACCAAAAACCAACATTTTGAATAGTTAGTTCAAAATTTCACAAAACCGCATTCTATCTGAGCATATACTATATAACATCAAATTTCAGAAAAAAATAAAATAAAACATTAACTAACAAGTGGATTAATGAATAAAGTCAAGGAAAATTTTCAGATAGGGAGAGAGACTTGGTTAACCTTCCAAAACAATATAGTGTCGTCTTGTTCATGTGTATTAATTATTATTATTATTATTATTATTAGAGTTTCGCAAAAAAAAAAAAAAATAAGAGAGTTTGATGTTCTTAACTATTTTTTTCTCTCTCTTTGAATTGGAAAGTAAGTAACATATAAGAATATATTAACTTATTACATGAATTAAGGTCTGAAAACCTTTTTTTTTTCAAGGATAAATTTGTATTTTGCTGCTAAGAAAATAACAAGAAAAAGAGAAGAAAGAATCTCAAGTTTGGCTCTCTCTTTTATATTTTTCAAGGATAAATTTGTATTCGTTAGATTGTGAAAGAACCTCCACTCTTCACCTCCTCCTTGCGCACGTATCTAGCCCAATATCTGAGTCAATACATTTTAGCCCATTAATCACCACAATTAAAAAGAATAAAAAAGTCTCTCTCCTTTTCAATGTGGGATTAAACATTTTCACTAACTCCTCATCTCCCATATTTAATCCCATATCTTTTCATTTATGTTATTANTCAGTTATATCCGCGTCCTCGTTCCCCGAAACGAATCGTTTTGAACTTTGATGGGTTCGACCACAGTTTCGGGTCCTCTCACTGATACCAGGCAAGTAAATCTCGACGTTTACATCAGTTGGTATATCATACCCTGCCAACGTTGTTGGCTCTGTCACTGCATGTGTTAGTGAAAAATAGGTAGGCGGGTGCTTTCGTAGCAATTCTTTTACCACTGCGTGTAAATACGGCATGTTCTCCGCATCTTTTTCGTCCACTTTTCGATCACCAACTGAAAATTTAGAGCCTGTTTGGATGAGTGGGTTTTTTGGATCATATTATCCCATTTTCATAACTAAATTCTCAAAACACATGGGTCTTAAAAAAATTGTGTCTAGCTTAGTTTGCAACACTTGTTTTCATTACTCAAAACTCAAAAATTTAAACAAGAGTGATGAAACATAAAACAAAAATAGGTGTTTATTAAAACTGAGAACTAAATGATGTGTTATGAAAACTGTGCTATTTTTAAATAAACGCGCTTTTAATCTCTTCCTACTGCTTGTCTTGAACGTGTGAATTGGCATCGATTCTTGGGTCGAGTGTGATCAATACAATTTTCATCACCTGATCAAATTTTTCGATCGTCTCGTCGTCCATTTCGAACCCAAAACACATCGATTAGAGGATACAAAACACAGCAAAGCGAGCGTTTTTCAAGACACAAACAATACCATCATTGGACTTGGCCTCAGTTCGAAGCCTTTCTCCATAGCTGTGTCCCTCACTTGGCGAAACTACTTAAGCCTGCTCGAGCTAAGCATGTTTTGGACCATGTTGCGTCTCAATGAACGCCAAACCGGCCCATAAAGTGAGGCGTTGACTGTGAATTTGTTGCTGCTAAATATGTTCCTTGTTGGATTTCCTCGAGGTCGAGTAGCAAAAAACTAACCCTTTTCGATCGAGGTTTGTTCAGATAGTGTTTATCATTACAAATTAAGAACACGGTAACAAAATAATTTTTAAATATAAATAGTTTTGTAAGACTATTTTTTAATGTAAGTTTTGTTGAAAAAAAAATTGTAGATCAGTAAACAATGCATGAAATCCACTGACAAACGACTCAGTTGTATTCAAACGTTCACTTAAGGCTTCGTGAACTAGTTTTGCATCGCTTAGAGTGATCATAGTTCTGGTCCCCATTCTTAAGTTAAAGACTGGACCATACTCTGATAGAAGCCCATCAACATACTCGAAGAATGGTTTCCCCGAGTTTTCTACTTGGAAAGGGTTCCCAACAATAGGCTATCCGGGTGGACCTGGAGGGAGGTTGAGTTTCTTGGATTTGGTTTTATGTGTGAGGAAGAAAATTAAGGCTGAAAGAAGGAAAGCTAGGAATGTGAAAAAGAGATGGTAGAATGAGGAAAGTGAAGAAGAGGAGAAAGATAAAAACAGAAGAGAAGCCATTTGGAGTTTGGGCTAGGAAGAGAAAAAGTGGTGAAGGGAATGTGTGTAAATGAACCTAGAGTTGATAGGTCGAATTGAATGTTTTGGGCTATAACCTTGACCAAAGTTGAGGCCACTCAAAACATGATCTATTGCTGATTCTATTGTCTGTACTAGCTCGGCTTAACAGTTGTAGTATTTAGTGCGCAATAATTTTGCCTCGCTTTTTTGGTATTGTCACTTCGGATTGCTCCTCAGGGGCTTTGTCTAGCTTTAGACTACTACATAGGCCTTTGTATTGATTAATCAAGTCAGCATTATCTCTACCATATATTTTTATTTTATGGTTATTTTGCCTATTTTTGCACAACAATGATGATATTTTGTCTCAATTTCTCTAACCACACTGTGCCGCGGTATGATGGATTCTGGACCAGCAGGCCGGGGCAGATCAATGGATAATAAGCCAAAACCTTACGGAGTGACTCATCAAAACCTTAGACAGATTAACATGTGTTCTACATGGAAAAATTCTGGTGACACAATTATTTGCACAATTTTATGCACAACTCGCTCACGTGACGAGTTGTGGTTGGTGGAGGGGTGACATCCCTCCACCAACCACAACTCGCCACGTGGGCGAGTTGTGCACAAAATTGCGCAAATAGTTGTGTCACCAGAATTACTCGTCCTATATATAGATAATAGCTACAACTATACGGACCACCAAAGGGTGGTGGTGTAGTTATTGGTACTCCCAAGTGGTTTTGAGGAGCCGATGTTTCAAGTTTGAATCACACAATGAGAAACACTTAAAAAAAAAAACTCATATCTATGGCTTAATGCCAGCTAATGCCATTGTGAAGTTGTTATAACTATTATAGCTCATTGACTTTTCGCTTGAGAAACCCCCATGCCCCCGGCTCAATGCCCATTACTTGCAAGTTCGAGCCTAACGGATAGGATGTTATATAGTGACGCCTAATTAGGGAAGTTACTTTAGTCGCTTTTTTTTATTTTTTATTTTTTTAACAAGGAAAAGCCTAAAATTATATGGATCAACCTATATTTTCAGCATAATCCCACCAATAAAGAAAACCAAAAACCAACATTTTGAATAGTTAGTTCAAAATTTCACAAAACCGCATTCTATCTGAGCATATACTATATAACATCAAATTTCAGAAAAAAATAAAATAAAACATTAACTAACAAGTGGATTAATGAATAAAGTCAAGGAAAATTTTCAGATAGGGAGAGAGACTTGGTTAACCTTCCAAAACAATATAGTGTCGTCTTGTTCATGTGTATTAATTATTATTATTATTATTATTATTAGAGTTTCGCAAAAAAAAAAAAAAATAATAAGAGAGTTTGATGTTCTTAACTATTTTTTTCTCTCTCTTTGAATTGGAAAGTAAGTAACATATAAGAATATATTAACTTATTACATGAATTAAGGTCTGAAAACCTTTTTTTTTTCAAGGATAAATTTGTATTTTGCTGCTAAGAAAATAACAAGAAAAAGAGAAGAAAGAATCTCAAGTTTGGCTCTCTCTTTTATATTTTTCAAGGATAAATTTGTATTGTTAGATTGTGAAAGAACCTCCACTCTTCACCTCCTCCTTGCGCACGTATCTAGCCCAATATCTGAGTCAATACATTTTAGCCCATTAATCACCACAATTAAAAAGAATAAAAAAGTCTCTCTCCTTTTCAATGTGGGATTAAACATTTTCACTAACTCCTCATCTCCCATATTTACTCCCATATCTTTTCATTTATGTTATTACATTTATTCATTTTATTTATTTAATATTAAAAATGCTCCTACAGATTGTGATACTTCAAATTGAGTGGATTTGATTGTTGAGTGTGTGTTGTGCGGGTGTATACTTGGACTAGTTCTTATGGGGGTATAAGCACAAATATGATTGATGCTTTTTTTAGGTGCATTACAAAATGGTATCAAAGCAAACCTGGGTGTATGTCTTAATAGCTCTTTTTGCTCTAGTAAACTGTTTTGAAAAGGTTACTTTGCAATGGAACCTTTAATCAAACTAAATCCCTTGATCGACTTAGTGTAGTGGTGAACGAGTAGGATATTCCTTTGATCTAAAGTCGGCATCTAACAGGTGGCCTTTAGTCTTTCTGTTCGAAGTGAGTCAATTCAGCCATAGCTTGCAACATATTTAAGTTCCTTTTGTCAAACGGAGGAATTCTAAGGCATTAGAGCATTCGCAGCAGTGGAGTTAAAAATTTAGTTTTTTAACTCCACCAAAAGTTACTTTATCTATTATACCTATACACATGCTGCAGCAGTGGATCTATTTTAGCTATCAATGCAATAAAATAATATAAAAATCACAATAAAATAATATACCCCTACAATAAAATAATATATCCCACAACCCAAAAAAAACATCCCAGCACCGACCACAACCACCTCTACCGTCAGCCACAACCACAGCCACAGCCACAACCACCACTACCACCACCAGCACCAACACAGACACAACCAAACCCACAAACAAAATAAAAAACCAAACCAACATCATAGTCACCAATCCACCACCACAGCCACCAAACCCACAGGAAAAAAAAAAAAATCAAACACCGTACCACCAAACCATAGCCACAACAACCACCATTGCCACCAACACAGCCATCAAACCCACAGAAGAAAAAAAAATCAAACATCATTCCACCACCACAGCCATCAAACCCACAAAAGAAAAAAAAAATCAAACATCGTGAGCCGGTGGATCGACGGGTTGGCGGCGTGGATCAACGGGTTGGTGGCGTGGATCGACGGCGTGGGCCTGCAGCGTGAGTTGGTGGCGTGGGTGGACGGGCCGGCGAATGAGAGAAGAGATGACAGGAACGAGAAAGTGTGAATGACTGAGTGTTCTGTGCAGAAAGAGGGTGAAATGAAAAAAAAAAAAAAAAAATAGAGAGAGAGAGAAGTTAATACGGCTATGATTAAAAAAAAAAATATATATATATATATATATATATTTTTTTTTTTGCTCCAAGCTACAATTCACATCTATAGATAGATATGCACTGTTGCAATTCATCTATAATTTTTAACTTTGCCTCTATTGCTGCAAGGGTTTTTTTGTGTTTGTGGAGCTAAATTTTAGCAATATAGCATTATAGCTACACTGCTGCGAATGCTCTTATAAGTGGTCATAGCAAACTTAAGCTTGTGTTGAGTTTCACATCGAGTATTTATAAGATAGATTTGAGTACCATAATGAGTGTCTACTAGGTAGATATTGGGGTTATAAATGATTACAAGGAGTTCTAATTGTAACTTGACTAGTTTTTTAGGGTGTAAGTCTATCCTTTAAACTCAATCATTGCCATCTTGAACCGAAATAACTCTTTCATTTTCATAGTATCGGAATGGAGGAGAGATAATAAGTTTAAGAACCCATGCATGTATAACTTTTTTTTTTTAAATGCTTTTCTTTTCTAGTTCACCTATGAGGTAAAAGTTTTTACATGGCCTGTCTTGCATTAGACTACTTAGGTCTCATTTATTTTGCATTAGACCACATGGGCTGCCTTTGCATTAGAAATTATATATAATTTATACTTATAAAAAATATAATTTATACTATATAAATAGATTATTTATATATATATATATGTATTAAAAATTAAAAACAATATGTTCATTATGAACTTATTTTTAAATTTAAACAATCAAATACCAAAGTTTAGCCTATCAAAAAAAAAAAAAAAAAACGAAAGTTTAGTATGTTTATATATATTATCATGTTTGAACTTGTTTACAAATATACCAAAAAAAAAAATTCACTACGTAGCCATTTTTTTTGTTTTTGTAGCAGGTTAGATGGTATTGAAGTTGTTGAACTAATCCCACATTGATGGTCCAGTCCTCAAGCGCTTTCAAGTTTCAAGTAAAAGCAAGACTTTCTTGGATTGTTTGGTTTTGGACAATTAATGAGATGAAGTAGAGATTGTGGAAAATTTCCCCCCTTTTCTTCCTATCTCTATATCTAATCTAACCTTAAGAATTCAAGGAGTAGGGAGTATAGAACTGGTTGTCCCTCTATTGAAACTACAAGGCAGAGTGGTTCTTTGCATCAAGGTACGTAAGTTGCATTCTGTCAATCAAAGCAGCTCTCAGCATCAGGGAAAAGTTCAAAGATGAAATGGTGACAAAAGGCATTGATCAAACAGCTGTTGCCGAATCAGAATTGGTTAAGGAAGATCTAATGGTTCTGATTGAATCAATGCCTTACTATGATCAAGTTATCCATTCAGTCCAAGAGATGATGCCACGTAGATTAGGAGGTTAGGGAGCTGATTAGGAGTTAAACACGTGTGCAAATCAATTTTGATTCTGTTGTAGCAGATTTTCCCTCCATTTAGAGAGTTAGTTATTTTTCAGTTTTAGCTTGTATTAGATTGTGTTTTATATAGGAGTAGATGTAGTGATTATACGCATAAGATTGTATTCTTTTCTCTAATCAATAAAAGTCAGTTTCCTATTTAGAGAGAGAGTATAGAATTTTACACCCTCTAAGGCTCTAATTCGTAAAGGGACAAAGGGTTGATATAGAGGCTCACTAGTGGCCTCACTCATTTAACATAGGGGGGCCATTTAGTATACCACTGGGTCATTCATATTTCATATTTCTACTTGTGAAACCTATCGTAGACGAGGCCAGTGCTATACTATGGGCTCTTCAACTAGCCTTAGAAGAAAACTAGAGGTAATTTTCCAACTAGCATAATTGTGGGAGTCAATATAATAAGTTAGCATGCGGTGGAAACAAAACTGGAAACTAGCATCTCGAGTTTGTGAAGCTCGAGTTCGGTGACAAACTCGAGCTTCAAAGACTCAAGTTCTGGTGCTGAGCTAGAGCAATTTATCCACATGGAACTAAAGTTTCTCAAACTTAAGTTCTATAGAAGTATCTGCAGATGAAGATGAAGAAGAATCGAAGAACCAAATCAGAAGCCAGAATTGAAGGAAGAATTTGGAGAAGCAAAACAGAGATCTGGAGAAGCAGAGGAAGAATCTGGAGAAGTAGATCCGAAAGAACCATTTGATAAACAGATGAAGTGATCTGGAATGAAGAAGTGCAAAAGCAGACGAGAAAGAACAGGGGAAGAAGAAGAAGATGAAGACGAGTAGTCTGATTTGAAAGAAAATGGTGGAACTCGAGTCTTAAAAACTCGAGTTCCACGTGGAATTTTTTCCACATCGAATGCCACCACTTGCAAATCAAGTCTTAAAAACTCGAGTTCTCTCTCGAAACTCAAGTTTTAGAAACTTGAGATGATAGTTTGCTAAATGGTTTTGCAAACTAAACAACTAACTAAAATATTTAAAAAATAAAGTTAAATGCAAAAAAAAAAATCAGAAAACCATCAGAATGTTATAGTTAAAGGAGACTCAAAGCTTTGTTTTGATGTCATGGAGTACCTCAATAGTTCTGTGGATTGTCTATCAGACTATTTCCAATATCCTGTTGAACATCTTGGATTTGAAGAAGTGTTTTCTAGGTTGCAACCGCAACTAGATTAGAAGAGATTCTAATGTTGTAGGAGAGAGAGAAATGAGTAGCTAGTAAATATAAAGAATTTAATCATTAATTTTTTTTTTTTTTTTTTTTTTTTTTGGCTATAGAATATACATATGCAGTACTGAATGAGTCTCAAATTCACCCTTTCCCTGCATCTTAAAAAAGGAGGAGGTAATGTCTGTGATAAAACTCATTGGCTTAATTACAAAGATTATCAATTGCAAATTACTACTAATTGGCCATAATTTTTTTAAGAAAAATAATTTTAACTACAAAAAGTTAACGATATTAAAGCTTTTTAACAATTAATGAGAATGGTAAATGTGCGTGCGCAATTCCCTGCTAATGGGCCAACTTTGCAACTAGGCTCACAATTTACATATTTTAGTGGGCTTTTGAGTATCCTACAATGGGTAGATTGACTATAGGCTTGCTAGAATAACTGGTCTTTCTAGCCGAACACTCTCCCGTTGATACTCAGTTTCTTTCCTAGCCCTCACCCTTTCGTGTCTAACCCCTTACTTTCAGGTCTTTCTCGTATTTATAGCCTTGCCTTAGTGTACCAATGATGATCACTTGTCTCACCACTCATGTGGTAGGGGTCCATCTAGACTATTCTTGACAAAAAGAGTCCCACTTTGGAAAGAGCCTTGGAACTAGCACTAGACGCCGGTAATTGCTCGGCAGCGATATTACCCAAGGCACTACCGAGATTGTTCGGACCGAGCTCTAGTAATACTATACTTGTATCGGTACCATTATCATTCTGGTCTGCCGAGCAAAGTTGCCCCCCCCCCCCCCGGGGGAAGTAGAATTGTCTATTTTAATTGTTTGGGATTATTGATGTTGGGCCAAGGGTTACAAGTCCATGACCATACAGCAAATATAATGTTAGGTCATTTTGATCTTCATCTAAAATAATTTCTTTTAAGTTTGTTAGTTTGGGAATGGTGGTTTGAACTCAGGAAGTCTCCTTTTGAAACACTAAAAGGCGTAAGTTTGATTTTTTTTTTTGGGGGGGGGGGGGGAGGGGGTAGATATGATAGAATTTCAACAAATGACACTTGTTCTATAATGATTACTCATTATTATCAAGTCAAGACACTAATTGATTTTTGGTGTTGGTGGAATTTGAAACCCAAATTTTTTATTTGATGACAAAAAACCTTCTCAGTTGAGTTATATGACTCTCGGTGGTTTTTATCTATCCTCATTCAGCTAGCATTTGCACCTAATAAAAAAATTTGTTATGAAACCATATGCTTTTGGAGCAACTAATTGAGTCAATGGCCTGATATTAATACAAGTCTATCTTAGCCCCTGATGTTTGGTGCAAAACTTAAGGCTCTAAGGCCCAAAAGGCTGAAAGTAGTAAGATTCAATCTGCGGACCCTAAGTCAATCTTGAACTTCGACTCAAACGAGCTCGCAAGCATATTGCTGCAATTAAACTTGGCCCAAAGGCCTAGAACGTATTTACTACCTAGTCTGAGACTCTGAGTACATGAAGAGCCTTAAAGATTCTTCCACCACAACTACAGTGTGATTGCACTGTGACTTTAGTTGTCAATCAGTGAACTTTGGCTATCATCTTCAGACTTTGTGTAAATGTAAAACTGAAAACATTGTAGCAAAATAATTTTTAAATGTGTGAATAGTACCGTGAGGCCTAGTTTTAAAGAAAATTTTGTTGAACTTCATACTTGCGGGTCCTATTAATAGTATACAGGACCTATATAAAAAACGCAGACACGCATTGCTTTCCTTTTCGGTGCTATCCAAACCCAGCCGTAATTTGTGACCCCACGCTGCTCCAAACACTCTTGGACTCTTATAATCTGAACATCTATGCACAAACCACATCTATGACTTCAAAGACCGCCTTAAAGATTCTTCCACCACAACTACAGTGTGATTGCACTGTGACTTTAGTTGTCAATCACCAAACTTTAACTATCATCTTCAGACTTTGTGTAAATGTAAAACTGAAAACATTGTAGCAAAATAATTTTTAAATGTGTGAATAGTACCGTGAGGCATAGTTTTAAAGAAAAATTTGTTGAACTTCATACTTGCGGGTCCTATAAATAGTACACAAGACCCACAGAAAAAACGCAAACACGCATTGCTTTACTTTTCGGTGCTATCCAAACCCAGCCATAATTTATGACCCCACGCTGCTCCAAACACTCTTGGACTCTTATAATCTGAACATCTATGCACAAACCACATCTATGACTTCAAAGACCGCCTTAAAGATTCTTCCACCACAACTACAGTGTGATTGCACTGTGACTTTAGTTGTCAATCACCAAACTTTAACTATCATCTTCAGACTTTGTTCTTGATTTTAGGGTTTTGAAACTTTAGAAGACATTAGCTTTTTCTTTTTTCTTTTTTAAGTTGACTATAACATGCACTTATATATTTTTCCATGTAGGGCTCGAATTCCAACTTGTTAGCCAACTTAATGGGCCTTGAAGAGAATTAGGATTCACATTCCTCGATTGATTAAGACTGGGTCGAGAGTTGATTAATAGACAAAGCTAGATCAATCAAGATGCAGTCAAGATTCTAAAGACTGCCTTGACTTGAGTTAATTCATGGACTTCGTCTTACACTTGAATAGCAACATTTCAACTTAAAGACGCACCATACTGTCATGGACTTGCCAACACTAACCTAACAACTTGGGGTTTGAATCCCATCTACACCAATAGCTAATTAGTATATTAACCTAATAATAAAGATCAATAATACTGAAGTAGGACGAAAAATTCAAATTCTATCCTTACACGCATGCAAAATGCTATTTTAAGGCCATCAAATAATGCAGACCAAAGATGACAAAACAACCACCATTCAACCTAGAATTTCAGATAAAACAAGGATTTAATTAATTAATTAAAGTTAGGGGCACGAGGATAATATTGCTTGACCTGAGCCACAGACAGGTGATTACTATAAAGAAAAAGGTTTCTAATTTCATCTTCTTTCCCACGTGCAAGAATCTGTGGAGCCGACTAGCCTTCTTTTTTCTGAGGCTGCTTTTGATGTCAAAGTACCACGATTGATACAAGTTCGGCTATTTTAACGTGGTAGAAAAAGATTTCTAATTTGAATTCATTGCATTTTTTGTGATTGAAAGCAACAAGGAAACAGAAGCCAACTTGAACTAATGGTGAATATTTTATACCATCACCTACTTGTGACCAAAGTTTCAAGAGCATAAAAGGGAAAGGAAAAAAAAATGAAGTCTTGAATTGAATTTTCATCTCCAAGTTTAATGAGATTAACAAGCATCAGGGGGAAATCACCTAACTAAAAATCAGTCTCACAAAGGTTAGGACAATTCAAACCTTTGTGATTGGCGAAACTCACAATCCACCTTTAAGATGCAACAGTCCAATTAAATCATTGTATAATTCAAACCAACTTTGTACAAGTGGTTGAGCATAAAACTCCACCGAACAAACACTTTTCTTTGCCATCAAAATAATATATATGTAAAAGATAAAGTAGTACCTCGTGCATCGTTTATGTTAACTATTCTATATCTCATATCTTAATACATTTTTTATATATCACTTACCAAGAGTAGCATGGTCCTTTATATAGAACTTTTCTTTTTTTGAAATGATTGTTCTTTATCATCAAACTAAGACATCAATTGGTTTTTGGTATAAGCAAGAATTGAATCTCAAATCTTTTATTCAACTATAAGAGACTGTACCAATTGAACTAATTGAAATCCACTCATTATATAGATTTTTGTTTTTTTGATCCGCCCTTTATATAGATCTTGAAAGCAAATAAGTTACAAATAGAGAAATAAATATTTTGTTACTGCCATCTATATAATCTTATAATAAAATTTGTAACTCATAAACATAATTTGGCAATAAATTTTGTAGAAAACCAGAATTATGAATTTATTTATTTTATTAAAATACACCAACATAATACTCGAAGGATCATTAGATTTATGTCCACTAAATAAGAGATAATCATCTTCTATCATTACAATCCTGTTTCAAATGAAGAATTATTGAATTACATCACCTTAAATATTCCTAAAACACTGGATCTCAACCCAATATATATATATATAATCCCAAAACACATCTGATTCAGCAGATTATGACTTTTTTTTAAAAAAAATAGGAGTTAGCTAGGTTACACAAACTCTTGGGCAGGGTGCTAAGGTTAAAGCTCATGGGTCAACTCTTATGGATGCCCACCAACGAACTCTTAGTGGTAGCGGGACTCGAACCTAGGTGGGTTAGACAAAGTGTCCAAGTCTTACTAGCTGAGCCAAACCCCTCTTAGCAGCAGATTATGACTTGACATCATAGTGTGCAATATTTATAATAAAAAAAATTATGACCAAATTTAATTGAACAAGCCCATCTAGATTATGGCATAAAGCATGCAGTAGCCGAAAATAGAACAATAAACAATGAGGCAAATAAGAAAGAAGCACTCTAGCCACGTTGTGAAAGTAGAATACGAACCATAGGGTTTGGTTAACATATATTCTAAGAGCATTTCTTAATGGATTATATTAGAAAAATTTTGATATCATTTTTATAAGATATATATATAAATTTGTTAGAAAAATCAATTACTTTTTTTTTCTCATAAAATATTTCTTAAACAAATTTCCTTAGGGTGTCTCTTAACTTTTGCCTGAAAAATAAATCAAATAGTTAAGATTCGTAGTAAGTGCACTTGCATACCAAACTTTTTGTTAATCTTCTTCTTTTGCCGGCACAAAATAATTCGTAATGAGACCTGTTAGATTATGTTTCCATTAGATTCAAGCTCAATTGGGTCCATTGTACTTATTATTATACTTTATGTTATACTCTATGTATTTGTTGTGCCCACTTGCTCTACACTATCCATATATATATATAGACTTCTTTTGTACATTTGTGTTATTATTCAATAATATACTCTCAATTTGAACAAGACCCATTAAATTCTAGGTCAAAATTAAGATAATAATTTACGTGTCAAAGTGCAAGTTGATAGTGCAAGTAGACCTTGCCTTTTTCAATCTTTTAAAAATGCTTGTGTCCATTAGTGCAAAGTGTGAAAACAGCGTTAGACCATAGTTTTGAAATTGTGGTGTGTTTAATTGGATACTTTGGAATGGAAGAAATGCAATGATTAAACAGGCAATTGAAAAATGGTTTTCTCATCGGTTCTTTGTTCTTGTTAAACATGATCATAACTCCCTTTTTTTTTTTTTTTTTTCTTATAATAAGTGAAAGAAAAGGAGGGAGATTTGAACCGAATTTCCTATGAAGAAACTAAACAATATCACTAAATTACAAAACTCATCACATGCAACTCGAAATAATTTCTAGTTATCTCTTAAGAATGTCATTCCAATGAGCCTCTTCACATTTTTAATTTTTTATTAGGTGTTTTTTTTTTTCTGGTTATATCTTTAAGAATTTCTACTATTAAATTTGTCTATCATGTTCATATACACATTAATTCTTGTCATCTTCTTCATTTTTCTTAACAAATAATAACAAGGAAAGTAAATGATCATCAGTTACTTATGATTTTTCTAACAATATTATTTGCAACAAATTATACACAAAATATGTATAAAAGTCTAATCTTCACCCTTAAGTTTGAAAATGAAGTCTGCCGTTTATTCTCAAAAAAAAAAATTTTGAAAATGAAGAACATAATTATATATTACAAGTATGTTTTGACAAAACTAGTGGGAATGAAACTTTTTGCATACTTTGTGCAAATTACATTATTAAATCTCTTTATTAATTAATTTCTTTTCAATATATGGAAGTCATGTTCGACTCAGCTGCGGCAACACTACCTACTATTATGTCTAATGCCACTACGAATTTGAGACTCAATTAACGAAGTTATTTAACAGTCACAGACCAATTAGAATAAAATAATTTTTTTTCCATAAAAAATTAATTAATTAAAAGATAATGTTTTCCATATTCTGTCCATACTTTTTCATCCCCTTTTATCTGCTACCAATCAAACCCTTATTCTGCATGATAGTACATGACACAACCTAATCATAGATAGCACTAAATAATAATAAAAAACAACAATATATTTAATTAATTTTGTTCTTTAACTTCTTATAGAAAGCAATATATTGGAGCATTTACTTGGAGAGGTATATTGTACGTGGTCTCCACTATCTATTACACCAAATTAACATGTGAAGTTAACATTTTTTAATTATGAAGCCTAGGTGTCAAACTCAAACTCAAAATAAGTTTTTAATTTTTATCCCCTAAGAATCTTGAACTGCCTATTAGACTTTGGGTTTCCTTAAATCAACACAATCTTGGTCTAAATTGATCTTAATTTGTCCATGGTTTCTAGGAATATATGCTTTTTTTTTATATAGACTTTTAGTGCATAGAGTAAGTGGCCCATAAACCAGTATAAAGTGCACACCCAGCTATTAGCTAACTCTTTAGTGATACATATAATGGATTGAAATTCTTTTTGATGCCTTGAGAATGGCTATGAAGTATAATGGCCACTTGCACTAATTGAATGGTCTTTCTTTTCTTTTAAAAAAAAATAAAGAAAGAAAGAAAGAAATCTTGGTTTCTCTTTTACTGTCTCCCTCAAGACCATCAGAACAAAAGCATTATGATTCATGAAACCAAGAGTACTACAAAATATTATCCCAAAGTTAATCTTTGAGAACTTTTCTTTTACTTTAAATTTGAACCCTCCACATTGAAAAATGAAAACCATATAGTAGTAATATATGTGAGAACTTGTACGAGTATTCCATCATAGGTGTCACATTGATACTGTCATGGAATAAAAAGTAAGGCATTTACACATAAGAAACACTTTTTGGCTTGCGTGCAAATATATATATATATATATTTTTTTTTTAATATTTTATAATAGGATCTAATAAAAAGTAAGGCATTTACACATAAGAAACACTTTTTGGCTTGCGTGCAAATATATATATATATATATTTTTTTTTTAATATTTTATAATAGGATCTTTTATAATTGAAGTAATATCACTTTCACTTAAATTTATCATTGATATTTTTTTTTGTGCACCGATCACAAAACATAATAATAGGTCATATTTATAATTGTAAAAAAAAAAAAAAAATGAAAAATACGGTGTCTATGCTTTTCTTGTTGGTATGACCTACCATGACTCCCTCCCTCCCCCAAAAAAAGACCTTTCAAGATCTTCAAAGATATCATTTGTGAGTGCTTAACACCCTTAAGCAATAATTGTGAATAAAGTATTATTGAACCTTTAAGATTTGCCTAAAACGTTAATTAAATATTCAAATGATATTGACATGAGGGGTGGAGAACTTGTTAACGAAAAAAATTAATAATTGATGTATGAAATTCGTATTTAACAAGATGGACTTTAAGCCCGTGGCTTTTTTAATGTGATTTTTCCTCTCTTTTTTCGAGATTAAAAAAAATATATATATATATATATCTTTCTTTTCACTTGTAATGATGCTACTGGTACGACGGCTGGAAATCAATGGAATCAAGCTAAGTGTCACAAGTTCAATTTTTTTTTAATTTCAAACACAAACCAAGTTAGAGTTTATTATCCAACAACATTACATGTTTAAGATTGACTTATGTTCTTATCAAGCAAGTTCAAACTTATTCACAGGCTACTTAATAAAATTATTCTTTTCCCATATGTAATAAACATTATGACTGATTTTTTTTTTTTAATTCCTTTTTGTAAATTTATGCTAATTATTATTAATAACTAAGTTATATTTGAAATTATATAATTTGAGTTAATTATATATGATGATTTTTGTTTATAAACTCATTAAAATTATTTCACATTGTATTATTAAAAGTATATATAATTTTTACTAGGCTATCTATGTATAATCGCTAAATTATAAATAATGATTTGATATCTAGTGAACTTTTTTACAAACTTTTACGATTCAATCTCAAGTTTATATTACTATTAAGTATATTCTTATACATGCATACATATAAATATATCCAAATTAAGCATTGTGTTCAAGAGGTTATTCATAAACACAATATATGTTTAAACTTTTATCAAACCTAAATTTAGACTTGAACTTGACTTGTTTGATAAACAAACGAATATAAACAAATTTTTACTCAAGTTGAGCACAATTTATTTATGAATAGCTCTATTCATTTATATTTTTAGTTACTAGAGCTCGGTGAAAATGCTCAATTGGGTAGAGATAGACCCAGATATAAGAATAAATAAAGAAATCATAGTCAGTATCAAGTTTAGGTTTGTTTCAAGTGTAACATCAAATAGTTGACAATGCTATACATAATGATGATTTTGTCTCCGATCCTATTTTTATTTTTTGATACCTGATCCGGAAGGTACAGACGAAGTTAGGGTTTACCTAGCTATTAGAGCTATTACAAAAATTTGGGTCCAACCAAAAATGATGATGTATGTGGAAATTGAACAGCTTGTATTATGAGCTTGATTCCTTGTTGGCTTAGGTTTTGGATATCTGCAAACTGTGCTCTGCTATTCCAATGGAGTTCCTTGTTTTGCTTCCACCTATAAATATATGCTCTATTCCTTTGATAATGCTCGTGAATCCCAGCTGTGTAGCTTTTATTACTGCACTTTGTATGGCTCTCTGCATGGCTACGACTGTAGACTGGGTTTTTGTGGTGTAGTATCCTTCCAAAATTCTTCTTCCCACCCTGCTTATGGCTTCAAATGCAATTCCATTTCAAGTACTCCCTTCTGTTTTGATATATAAGGGCTTGCCAGTCCTGATGATCTTGTCTTTCACTTGTTCAAGTTTGAAAGCAACAAAATACTAAACCAGATCCCAATTAATTTATCATCCTTCACACTACTTAAGCTTAAGTCCAAGTAATTACGATGGTAATTAGTCTATAGTTTGTGGTATCTATCCAATTATTTAATTGTTATAGAGTTGTTCATCATATACGTACGCAAGTTTTGTTGGGAAAATGGGGTCAAAAGAAGAAGAAGAAGAATGGATGTGGCTTGTCTCAAGTGCTCTTGTTTATTGGAGACACGAGCATGATGCGACACTAAAATGACCATGTGTTAATCTAGTGTTCCTTCTAATGCACAAAAGTATTGAATGAAATCATAACTCTTTATTAATAAGTGTCTCCGGGATATAACAAATAATAATTATAGAGAATTCTATAAATTTCCTTGTATTATTATCTCTTTTCAATTTTCAGTAGAAAATAAAAACTAAATTTAACTATATAAATCAACAATAAAGAGATACCAATAAAAAGACAACATTGAAAGGTCACAACTTATAAAATATTGTTAAAATTTTTTTTAGAAGTCAAAACAATTAACCCTCACTTAAGGCACAATTTATGGAATAATTTTGTAGCCTTGAAGTGTTTTGGACCTTTTGGTTGGCTCTTCGCTTAAGTGAACTGTATTTGGTTTGAGCGAGTTATTTATTGAGCAAACCTAAAATGTCTCAAACATTGTTTGAAACCTGAAATGAAGTCTAAGAAAATGGTTTCCTTCTGCAAATAAAAGGATTTTTCTTTTTGTTTTTGGCGCTCTAGAATTCACGTAAAGGTTTTTTCAGAGTCAAGGAATACATTTTTTTATATCCTTTTATTTTTGTACTTTGTGCTTGATTTTGTCATGAATTTGAACACTTTACT
Organism: Quercus suber; assembly: GCF_002906115.3. NCBI lineage: Eukaryota > Viridiplantae > Streptophyta > Magnoliopsida > Fagales > Fagaceae > Quercus > Quercus suber. The sequence continues at coordinate 222,441 of NW_027069968.1, forward strand.
GGAATTATTCCCCTTCCCTACTGCTTTCTTGAGGAATCACACTCAAAACATTATCTAATAAGTTCTCATTTGCAAAGATAGCAGTTGATATACCATTATGTGCATAAAAAATCTGCCAAGAAGAATTAATCCAGTGTGTATTGTATCCATTAGGGGATTATATTGACGCTCTGTTTGGTTTCTCTTTCGTATTTATCATATGCATTGTCCCCTACTGGGCTACTATATCAACATAATCGTCATCAAAGAAATTGTCTTCTTATCTAGTCCCTTAATAATTAAGATCCTCGTCATCACCCTTAATCCCTACCTCCTCCTCAACACCATTCCCACCATCATGATCATCATCACCTTCCTGCATATCATCACCTCCATGCCCATTATCACCTTCATGACCACTACCTTGTTCCTCATCACCAATATTATCATCACCACCTTTTTCGTCATCAACACCTTGAGTTAATAGAAGGTCTAGTCCACTTAAGCTAAACAATGGTGTAGGTTTCACATGCTTTACATACATGTGATCAACCTCTTAGGTGAAAATATTAACCATTCAAATAATTCCTTATAACCATTATCATTCTACTAGCCTCATCACAATCGCTTTATGCATGCGATGAGGCCTTTTTTTTTTTTTTTTTTTTATAGTGTCATAATTTTTCATTCATTCCAAAATTTGAGACTAGCTTCAAAAAATAAATAAATATTACACATTTATTTTGTGGCCAAAAAAAAAAAAAACCTATGTTTTTATTTTATATATATATATATATATATATTTTTTTTTTTTTTGAGAATCTAATTTCTAAGTGGATAAAACAAAAAATCAAANTTACCCTGAAGGGACAAATACGATTGCTTGTGCAAACTGGTGCAGAAGTAGTAGAGATGGATTTCATCGTTATAGACGTATATTTTCCCTATACTACAATTGTAGCCAGACCTTGGCTCCATACACTAGGGGCTGTTTCCTCTACTCTACATTAGAAGGTTAAATATCCATTTAAGGGACAGGTTAGTGAAATTCGGGGAGATCAATCCGTAGCTAGACAATGCTTAGTGGCGGCCATCCGGTATAAGCCTGAAACTGAGTCCTTGGCCCAGGCCGAAAGGGGTATATAGCAGTTAAATCCTCAGGCATCGCCCATCGAAGATTCAGCCGAAGGCGCTAGGTGCGAAGATTTAGTTAAAGTTACTATTGGAAACAATCCAGAAAAGTTCTTTTAAGTTGGATCTTAGCTACCTTTGCAGGAGAAGGAAGAGCTAACAGAGTTCCTTAAAAGAAATCTTGATATATTTTCCTGGAATGCCTACGAAGCCCCAGGGGTAGATCCAAAATTCATATGTCACAATTTGAAGGTTAATCCATTGATTACTCCTAAGAAGCAGCCTCCTCGGCGCCCATCCAAGGAGCATGCTGATGCAGTAAGAGAAGAAGTGACAAAGCTCAAATAAGCTGGAGCTATTAAAGAAGTTTTTTTTTTTTTTTTTATAAATCCTGAGTGGCTAGCAAATACAGAGGTAGTGAAGAAGAAGAATGGGAAATGACGAGTATGTGTAGATTTCACTGATTTGAATAAGGCTTATCTTAAGGATCCATTCCTTATACAAAAAACTGACCAGTTAGTAGATGCTACTGTCGGCCATTCTAGAATGAGTTTCCTGGACGCTTTCTAAGGTTACCATCAAATACCATTAGCCCTAGAAGATCAGAAGAAGACTGCTTTTGTCACCTCTATTAGGAACTACCATTACAAAGTGATGCCATTTGGTTTGAAAAATGCAGGATCTACCTACTAAAGAATGATGATGAGGATGTTTGAGCCACAGCTGGGTAAAAGTATCGAGATTTACATAGATGACATGGTAGTGAAAAGCAAGATCGTCTCTAAACATGTAAAGGATCTTGAAAACATTTTTGAAGTTCTAAGGAGGTACAAGCTACGTTTAAATGCTTCCAAATACTCATTTGGTGTGGGGTCAGGCAAATTCTTGGGGTACATGGTGACTTACAGGGGAATCGAAGTTAACCCCGATCAAATAAAGACCATCAACAATTTACAAGCTCCTCGGAATCCTAAAGAAGTTCAGAAACTAACAGGAATGACCGTTGCTCTGAATTGATTCATTGCTCGATTAGCAGATAGGTGTAAACCTTTCTTTTCGTTGATCAACAAATGGAAAGGATTTGAGTGGACTGAGGAGTGTGCTTTGGCTTTCCAACAACTTAAAGACTATTTAGCTCGGCCACCAATCATGTCCAGTCCTGAGTCAGATGAGGTCTTGTTTACCTACATTGCCGTGGCCCCTTATGCTGTGAGTTTGGTGTTGATACGAGTGGACCAAGGTGTACAAAGGCCAGTTTACTACATGAGTAAATCATTACATGAGGCAGAGATTCGATATTTGCCAGTAGAGAAAGCAATCCTCGCAGTAGTGCTCGGCACTCGGAAGTTGCCTCATTATTTCCAAGCGCATACAATGGTTGTTCTTACCCAACTTTCACTCAAAACCATACTCAGAAGTGCTGACTACATAGGGAAAATAGCCAAATGAGGCACTTCCTCGGGGCATTTGACATCAAGTATATGCCACGCACCTCCGTAAGGGGCAGTCGTCGTAGATTTAGTAGCTGAGTTTACTGAGCCCTCGTTAGAAGAATTGATACCAACACAGGATATGGATGGAAAATCGGTGGCGTAATCTCCCGGAAAGGCTCTTCATCCTGGAAGTATATGTAGATGGTGTAGCGAACTAGAAAGGATTTGGGGTGGGGATAGTGTTAATATCTCCATAAAGAATCGTTATTGAAAAGTCGCTAAGATTAAGCTTCACGGCCACAAATAATGAGGCTGAGTATGAAGCTCTACTGATGGGAATGACTATGGTTCAAAAGATGGGAGGAAAGTTAGTAAAAGTGTTCTCGGACTCAAGGCTAGTCGTCGAACAAGTACAAGGAGAATTTGAGGTGAAAGATGAACAAATGCAGGAGTACTTAAGCTGAGTTAAATGCTTGCAGTCGGAGTTTGAATCTTTTAACTTACTGCACATCCTCAGAAGTGGAAATGCACATGCTGATTCTTTGGCCACGCTCGCCACATCCTCGGTACAGGATTTGCCTAGAGTTATTCTCATCGAATACCTGCATAAGCCTACGGGAACAAGGAGTGAGGTTGTTGAATTCATCAAATCAGAGTTGAGTTCAGTTGGATGGATCCTATAGTTAAATTCCTAAAGGATGATTTTTCCTGAAGAGAAGTTGGAAGCCGACAAAGTTCGGAGGAAGGCAACTAGATTCTGGTTATCCGAGGACCATAAATTGTACAAACGCTCCTACTCAGGACCATACTTATTATGCATGCATCCTGAAGCAGCCGAATCACTTTTGGAAGAATTGCATGAAGGAATCTGTGGAAGTCATACTGGAGGTAGATCTTTGGCTCACAGGGCCATTACTCAAGGTTATTGGTGGCCGAATATGTTAAGAGGGGAGAAAAAAAAGAGAGGAGAAAAAAGAGGAGAAAACTGTAGTACAAATGATTGTTAGAGTTCAAAAATAAGATTATAATTTATGAATTATCTCTTCGACGTTTATTCAGTCAGGCTTTATGATTGCCTTTACATTTATTTATCTTTGAATCCCATGTCAGCCGTTGTTTAATTCCTATCTAGCCAGCTCTTTCACCCACTTTCTACAAATTCTTTGTCTTGGGTTCATTGGGCTCAGACTTCAGATCTTTTGGGATTGGGCCACAAAAATTGACCCTACAATATCTATCAAAGTGCATTAAATTCTCTAGCATTTTTCTTTAGTTTTAAAGACAAATGCCACCCAATTTTTTTAAATTTTTTTTATATATATAAATTGATGAGTATGATGATGAGAGAAACATCTAATTTTGAGAAGATGCACAAAGAATATGACACAAAATAACGTATTTAATTCAACTACACGAGAAATACTTAGAATTACGTTATACTCACCAAAACTACATATAATAATAATATTTTTTTTTAAAATAAAATAAAAGGAAGCGGATGAAGATTTATATAGTAATTGAGCCCTATATTGCTCAAGTAAAAGAACTTATATAGCCAGAAGGAAAATCGTCTCTTTACTTCTATAAAATATAGAGAGAGGGTGAAGACAAAAATAAATAAATAAATACTTAAATTGTTGAATTACCACAGTAAGTAGATACAATGTAAGCAAGTGCCAATTTTCATGTCTTAGAATCTTGAGAATAAGTTTCATCTTGAAAGAGAAGGGAATGTTATGACCCAAGATAATGTGGTGGATAAAGTTTTTTTTGAATTTTTGAATTCGAATTGTTTGAATATAGGCTTAGAGATAGAAGTTATCTTAATAAGACTTGTTAGTCTTTAGGAATAGTTATACATGTTATAAGTTTGTTTTCAAAGGTAACTGTTATCATCAAACATTGGCCTATAATTCTTCTTGTATTTAAGGGGTAGGACGAATAAATAAAAATCAAGCAAAAAATTAACTAAAAAAATTTATTCTCCTTCTCAAGTTTAAGAAGATAGTCACCTTGAATTAACTAAGTTACCTTTCAATTATTCCCGTTCATATCATGGTTGTGGTCCAATTGAGTAGTCCCATTGTGTGCGTATTGTTGCCTTTATATATATATATATATATATATATATGTAAAGATTATAATCTAATGCATGTAGGCTTAGGATACTAAACATGGAGGATGACCCTTTTGATATTGCTCTAAACCATGGTGGGCTATTTATTAAAATAGTGATACTCATGTTCAATACGAGGGACTGGAGGTTTACATGATTGAAAGATTGGAAATTGACTATTTTATTGTGTATGATATGTATGTATTTTGTAAAAATCTAAAAATTACTAATGTAGAAGCTTTTCATTTTTAGATTTTTTAGTTGCAGCTACATTATGGTTTACATCCATTATCTATACTACTATTTAAGGGTCTTCTTCTATTTGGAATCCTCATCTTTTTGGTTAAAAAATGCCTCTACATTCCTATGTTTAAGTAGGAATAAAATTAAAAGACAATCCGGTAAAAATATAACTCTAACTCCCACTAAAACATTACCTAACAAATAGGGCTATTTTTCTTTTGATTTTTTGTTTTATCCACTTAGAAATTAGATTCTCAAAAAAAAAAAAATATATATATATATATATATATAAAATAAAAACATAGGTTTTTTTTTTTTTTGCCACAAAATAAATGTGTAATATTTATTTATTTTTTGAAGCTAGTCTCAAATTTTGGAATGAATGAAAAATTATGACACTATAAAAAAAAAAAAAAAAAAAAAAAAAAAAAAAAAAAAAAAAAAAAAAAAAAAAAAAAAAAAAAAAAAAAAACCTTTTTTCTGTACTGGCCGTTACGCCCGGTACCGGCCGGTATTGCCCGAAATTGGCCGGTATGGCCGGTACGGCCGGTATTTAAACCGGTACGAAATGTTAAAGTTTCGATACCGGCATGCAACCGGTACAGTACGTACCGGCCGGTACCGGTACGGTATCGACTTCCTTGGCTTAAACATATTAACGGCCACTCCATCACAGTCGTCTTCCATCTCACTGATCATTTCCCAGTACCTATCTGAGTATGTTTTCAAGGTCTCACCTTCTTGCATGCTCAAAGATAACAAAGAAGCTAAGGGCTTAGCCACTCTTTGGCAGGTGACAAAACGAGAACCAAATGCATGAGTGAGTTCTCTAAAGGAGTTAATGGAATCTGCTTTCAGGCTGTCAAACCATCTCATCGCAACTGGTCCAAGATTGGAGGGGAAGACTTTGCACATCAAAGCTTCATCTTTAGAATGGACTACCATCCTCTGGTTGAAGTGGCTCACATGTTCTACAGGGTCTGTCTTCCCGTTGTAGATAGTGAATGTCGGCTGATGAAAACGGCGAGGAAGTTTTTCCTGTTCAATCCTGCGCATGAAAGGCGATTTGGACATTTGATTCAAAGTTTTGCTCATAGCATCATTCCTTATACCCCCATGTGATGGACTTGGTGGTTGGCGCTCATGATAGTGCTCTTTTTCGTAAGTGAAAGACTCACTAACTGGTGTTCTGGTCCTACGTCTGTAAGAGACATCCTGCTCATCGTCAGAGTCATCCTCGGAGTAAGAAGATGTTCACCTTCTCTTTACATGGCGTAACTCTCTTTTTAGCTTGTCAATCTTTAGTTGCATGTTCTTGTTTTTCTCTACATGAGACACATGACTTCCACCACGTGACTGGCTTCGATCAATATGCGTAGTGTGTACACTACCTTCACGATCATGTCTCTGCTCCAAGTTAAGAAAATGATCAACGTACTGGGATGCTCTAGATTCTGCTGATTATTGCCCTGGTTCCGCCATCATCAATCGTTGCTTCCACTCTTGCTCAAGCTATTCCCACAAATGGCGCCAATTGTAGGGTCAATTTTTGTGGCCCAAGCCCAAAAGATCTGGAGTCTGAGCCCAATGAACCCAAGATAATAAATTTGTAGAGAGTGGGTGAAAGAGCTGAGCTGGATAGGAATTAAACAACGACTGGCATGAGATTCAAAGATAAATAAACTTAAAGGCAATCATAAAGCCTGACTGAATAAACGTCCGAAGAGATAGTTCATAATTTTTTGAACTCTAACAATCTTTTGTACTACAGTTTTTTCCTCTTTTTTCTCCTCTCTTTTTTTTTTCTCCCCTTCTTATAGGGGATCTTTCACATTATATAGTGCCTTTTGGATCATCTTGATCGTACACTTGTTAGTCATCTGAGTATCTACTTAAGTATATATCCCATCAGACCTCTTCTTTGGTTCTCTGTGAGTGGTGGTGGTTGAGAGTGCACTGTTCAGGAGTCTTCTCCACATTAATGCGGCCAGAAAGGTTACTGCAATACATTTAATGTGGTAGTAGCAGCTTTTCCTCCAGATATTTATCCGTTCTTATCATCTCTATACATGCTTAAAATTTATCCTTATTATTGGAACCATCAGGAAGACTACTTGAACCACCCAAGTGCTTGCTTAACCGAGAATCACCGTATCCGAGGAGATTATACTCTTCGAACCATTGACACTCTCTTCGAACTATACTCTTCACTCATTTCCAGGTACATTTTGCCCACGTGGGTCCTTTCTCAATCACTTTCTCCTCTTCGGAGACGCCCTAGTCTTCGATTAGGGCCTTAAGCCCATTACATAACTCTGAGCTTTTACCCCCACAAATATCATTAACTTGAAATGTATGAAGAAATAATTACTGTGCATTTTGTTCATTTATATATTTTTGAACACTAAGTAGACATAAATTTTATTTTTATGTATTAATTTATTCTTAAATCTTTGTATAAATTTGATTAAATGATTAGAAAAAAAAAAATTTATCCATATACTCTGAGTCCATTTGAATACAACTTATTTTTGCTGAAACTGAAAACTGAAAACACTATAGCAAAATAATTTTTAAATGTGTAAATAGTGTCGCGAGACCCATTTTTAATATTTTTTAACGTGTGAACAGTGCATGCACTGTTTATGAACAGTGAATTTTGTCTCTAAAAATCAATAACTACGGCTAAAAAATAAAAAAACGTGAAAGGACTAAACACAGACGTAAGATTAAGTTGAATCCAAACACATACTCTAGCTCCAAAAACAAATCCTAGTTTTGTCCATGAATTTCACATTATTGATACATTAGCCCCTTACTGCTAACATAATTGAGCCCGCAAGGCCATGCAACCACCCTGACAGAAAAGAATGGTCCATCTACCGAGTGGTTGATGAGGCACAAACATTATGGAAACTTGTAACATAATTTTCATGCATTCCTTGTCATGACTTCAAACTAAGCTTTAATTTTATGTAAAACCTAATAATGATCATAACGTGCCAGCTCAAACAACATTTGTGGGGGCAACAAGTACTGCAACACAGCAACAATACTGGTTGCAGGGAGCCCCACTAAGCCATAATCCATGTTCTAAGGATTATTTTGGGGCTCACTTGGAAGTTGAAATAGGTCCACCGCTTCTTCTTTTTTTTTCTTTTTTGACAAATAAGGATATCGAGACCTCTTCGAATGTCTGATTATTTTCTCGGGTATATGTAGTTCTCCATCCCACACACACCAAATTATTATAGGAAGGAATTCTATAAGTGTGGCTTCAGAAGATATACCAAATTATATCACGAGGTCCACTACTTATTTATTAAGGAAGATGGGAAAACATTGAAATGAAAATGAGGTACACTTACCACGTGCAAGGCACTTAAAGATATACCACTTCCACATGAGTTTCCAACTCATAATGTTTGTTTTTATGGCAACTTGGTCGGACTATTTCTCCTTTATTTTTAATTAATTTTGCACATTTGTAAGCACGTTTTTTCCCCCCCAAATGATCTCATAATTGATATTTGACAAATTAAAAGGTTCATAAAAAGTTGTGGCTCCATGTTCTCATGCCTAATTGGGTCCACAATTTGATTATTAGGTTTGGGTACAACCGGCTTGGTAGTTATTTTTGCAGCTCATGTGTTTTACATCACTAGCCATTTAGGCATTAAAGACTTGGATTCCAGTTAGCTCAACTGATAAAGTTTTTGATGATTGAATAAAAGATCTAGAGTTCAATCTCTGCCTATACCAAAAACTAATTGGTGTCTTGGTCTAATGACAAAGAGCTATAATCAGAAGCGAACACTATAGGTTGAAACTTTCTCTAAAAAAAAACATGAAAAAGACTTATATATATATATATATATATTTTATGTGACAATTAGAAATGATATATCAGGTGTAGGGAATTTTTCTCTCTCTTTTTTTTTTGCAAATATTATGAGAAAAATACCATAATTTGGAAACAAAATTTAAATAACATTGGAATTTGTTTATAATCTAAAAATGATTTTGGCTCATAAGAGAAGTTAGGGAAGATATGCTTATGGTTCAAGCGCTCGACATTTATAAAAACAACATGTAGTTTTGAGATTTGGTGTTTATGGAATAGTGAATATTTGTGGGATTTGGCAATAAAAAAAAAAAAAGGCAATTTTTTTTTCTCTTTTAATTCTTTTTCATGGGTTGGTCCGGAATCTAGGATTTGTGATTTTCCATGTCCTAGTATGAGTTTCGAATTCCAAGTACAATTCACTAGTTACTATCTAATTTTATCCAACGTTTAGAGTTGTACTTCAATTAAACTCAAAGTCTATAAGATTAAAAAGAAAAGAAATTTCTGAACTTTTTTGTAAAAAGTTTCACATGATAACAAAGCAATCATGCACCCTTCTCTTCATTTGACTATTTTGAGGGTCCACATATGGCTCATGATAAAGCTTGCATGGGAGGGGATGTTTATCAGTATATATATTTCCTATTACCCTAACCTTAGTAGACTATTAGTATTGCCAGAATTTTTGCTAAAAAATTTAAGAGTAATAAAATAAAATAAAATAAGGAAACAAAAGTTAAAATTAACGTAATTTGGCTTAACGGTCTACATCTAAAATACATATATAACAATGTAAAATCAAACGATTTGAATGTGTAGAAGACCATATTCGATGTGGAATGACTTTAGATCTCTCGGATTATAATATTTCTAACAAATATATCACATCTAAACTTCTCTGTCTTATAATTAATGGAGATTAAAAAAATAAAATAAATAAATAAAAGGTGTTACGTATACATCTATAACATTTTCACAACAAAATTCTAAATGGTAAGTTGTTATTAGTTCTAATTTAAATTTACCATTGAAATTATTTTTTTGATTACTAATAACAACCTGCTATTTAAAATTTGTTGTAAACGTGTTATTAAAATACTGTAGACATGAGATTTCCTATATAAAAAAAAAATAAATAAAGAAAGTATATAAAAAACAAGTTAGATTAGCACACTTGCCATCCTTGTCAAACCCATAGGTTTATTATTAATAGTCCACAAAATCATACAATGGTTCAGCATGATCAGGCACAATCCAGACAAGGCAGTTGGCAGGGGCGGCGCCTTGGGACCACCCTGACCTGAAATTATACATATATATATATATATAATAATAATTTAGAAAAATTTATTTATCTACCCTTTAAAAAAATTTTGAGAACACCTTTAGTTTTTTTATGCCAATAAAATTAAATTTTGCTGTATAATTTGTTCTATATTCAGTTGATGAATAATTACTTGATTGTAGACATTGAAAGATATGTATAATGAGACTATCATACTCCGATTTCAAAATATAAAAGCTCATAAAAGGCAATTAAAAACTTTATGTATTTGCGTGTTTTTTTATTGTTATTATTGTCAAAATATAAATTTTTTTTATTAGATTGTAAATTGATGCTTCTTAAGGAACATTTTGAAAAAAATTCTTGGAGTTGCCGCTGGCAATTGGAACACTTGCAATTTATTCCCATTTCCTAATCTTAGTTTATAACCTAGGATGCTTTATGCCTATTTAAAAAAACCATTATTGATTTAACTTCATTGCCTAAAAAAAACCCAATTCTTAATTAATTAATTCAAGACACCGTCAAAGATAAACTAAGAATTAAGTCTTTAATAATAGCGATCTAGATCACAATTCATCCAAGTGTCACTATTATCTTTAAAGAAAATATTAGGTTTATATATTACTTTATTTATTTTTGTCTTGTAAAGTTTGGTTGAATCTCAACAGTACACGTGACGTGATCGGTGATCTAGATCATATATATATTAATATTCATAAATAAATAAATTTAACATATTTGGCTGACCAAATAAATAAATAAATATAAAAGTTGCTTTGGTTAGCATGAACCTCACATTCATTAGTTTTATTATATACAATGAATTGAAAATACCCATATGAATACCATACAAAGACACAAACTTACACAACAAAAAGCCTATAGAAAAAATAATTTTTGGGAAAATAAATCACACCGCAAACTTCGCAAATAGAATACTTTAAATTTGTGGGTTCGATTAACGTGAAGTTTTTGTCTTTCTCTTAAAAAAAAATTCAAGATCATTTTTTTATTTATTAGTTTGTATGCATCTTTTTAAACCTTTAAGGTTTTTTTTTTTTTTGGTGGGGGGGGGGGGGGATGTTACAACCTTACTTTTATACAATTTATATTTTAAACAAAATGAATAAATAAAAATAGGTTGATTCGAAAGCCTTTGTGTGTGTGTGTGTGTGTATACATATATATGACCTTTAAATAAATGATAAAAAAGTTAATTCTAAATAGACCTGTAATTTGGTCAATTCCCCCAATATTTTGTCAAAAGAAAAGATCAAAAGAATTTATTGACCAGTCGAGTGTCCCTTGGGGATCTGACTTTTTGGTATTTATGATCAAATCAAACCCAAGATTTGATCATCCAATGTTTGCGCCATTCAATAGATGAAGCTTCTCGAGTCCAATGCAGCATTGAACAGATCAATTTTGACGTAAAGATGTGTAGATAATTTTGAATTCAATTAGCCGAACGGATGGACTAATTAAAATACTATTTGAGTGCCGTGGGCAAATTTTATTCTTTTTTACTAGAAAGTTTTGGCAAAACTTAAAAGTATATTTTAGGCTTTGAACCTTAAGTTTTTAAATATATTTTAACATATATATATATATATATATATATTTTATTTGATGTGAATTTTGACAAATCTAATATAAGATGATATTTTATTCTTAAATTCTCTATATTTGAATTTTTTTTAGAAAATCAAAGATCAATAGTTATGTTATCAATCAAATGTTTATATTTCAAGTTTTTGTAATTTAAAATCATGTATAAAAATAAGTTTATGGATCAAATAGTAAATAACATCTGATTGACACACAATTTGATATGTGTATTATGAACATAAAGAACATGCTATTTAACAATTATATTTTCAAAATATGTAGTCATGTTGAATTTTTAAGTGGAAATTGCTATTATTAATGAAGGTAATAGAATATATTTTCTAAGAAACGATTGTGTGTTACTAATAACGAATCTCTTGGGTTTAGAATTTTGTGAGACAGGTCGGTCCATATCTAGTATTGGTGTTAGAGTATGGTGATTTCTGAGGAATACAAATGACCTGCGTTTAAAAAAAAAAAAGGATTTGGCGAGTAGTAGCTACTGATTGCAATCAAATTTGTAACTAAATTTTGTCCTAGAATTCCAATTAAATTTCATGTATCCATATTTCTAAATTGAATTAAGTGACTATAATCAAATTTATAGCTAAACTTTGTCCTCAAAAAATATAAATATTTTTTCCAATAAAATTTCATGCATCCATGTTTCTAAATTGAATTAATCTAAGTAAAGCACAAGACGTACATATATACTTGTAATTAAATTTTGTTCAAATAACAAAATGTCAAAACCTAATTCATTTCTTTATCACTAAATGATGAGGATTTAAAGAATTTTACAATAGAGTTATCCTAATTAAATACTCTAAATGATTTGACCCATGACAAATCTTACAAATTATAGAAGGAAAATGCTAAAAATACAACAAGTTTTATTACTANTTTTTTTTAAGAACTTGAAAACAGAAGTATTATTCAATGAGGGTGTGTAATTTTGAACTTGTTTAAACTTTAGTGCATTGTGGAATTTCCTTATGCCACGCTTTAACATGCTTGAATTCATCCATTAAAAATAAAAAAAATAAAATGCCTCCTATGCGAAGATCAGTTGTGATCTCTTTAAATTAATAATTTGACTAATTATCTTAATAAAATTCAATAGTGATACATGCATTTGAATAGACATCTAGCTCTTTTATATATATACTAGTATATAATCAATGCTTACGCATGGGGATGATGAATTGTAGTACAACTATTGATGTTAGTTGGGTTATTAAACATATAGGATATAGTTTTTCTTTGCAATTTTCATGATATATACTACATATACAATATCAATTCACAATTATTGTTTGTGCAATTCTACTAAATACAACACAAAATAAAATAATAAATTGGTCAAATAGTATATTCTAAATTGAATGAGGATAGATGCATGGAATCGTTCAGCTCAATTACAATTTGTTAAGTTCAAAATCTTCGCATACAAAATATATGAATAAAAATAATATTAAAAAAATATGTTCATTAGTTCAAAGAAAAAATAACAGCAACAATCTAAATAATTTAATTTGTGTGGAAATGTAACAAAAGCAAAATCCAATTTTGATTCTAATTGAATTTTCTCTAAACTTTAGTTTTTAATATATATATATATTACCTAATTAGTAATTGATAATGTAAAGAAAATGCGCTAAGTTTTATCTCCTCTATATGGGCTGTCCATGAGAAAAAGTAAAGAATGGAATGAAGGAAACTCTTAATAAACTCGTCCCTCTTATGCTCGTCCCTCCTATACTCGTCCCTAAAGCAAACCTCGTCCGTCCTTAATAATGGACGGACAAGGTCATTGGGCCCTAGGCTTTTGATGATTTAAGTTCCACCAAACGTAAAGGATGGGTTGCGTCGTTACGAACCAAACCCTCCATTAACCGTTATAGAGCACAAATCCCAATGACATAACTTTCATGATAGTTATGAAAGTTATCTCTGAATCTTCAGAATTCCTCAATAACAGGAAGGGTTGTTAAACAAGTAACCATTCCACGAATACTATATAAGCATTCCCAAATGAAGAAGTAAGGTATGAGAAACATTTCCACAAATAAATAAATAAATAAAAAGAACTTTAGAAATACTTCCTTTTGGCTTGAAATAACCACTGACTTTACCATCGGAGAATTCTGGGCCAGCCTCCACCGGTCTCCTCTGATTCTATATTTGCTTTTTCAGGACTCAGCCTCAAGATTACCAATGCCCGAGATTTTCAGCCTACTGATTTTTCAGGATCTATCAGTAATAACTACACATAGTCATAGTATTTACATAAATGACTTATATATTTGAATTGTTTTTAGTTATACAAAAAAAAATGACTCATAAATATAAAATCATTCAAACTCTCTATTCCTCTAATTTTTTATATAGAGTTAAATATATGATTAAGATTTTTATGATTTATCTATATTAAACTCCTCATTCTGTACACTAAATTAACTCATTTGGTATAAAAATTAAAATACTTAGATTAGACGGAACAAGCTGTGTAAAATTAAACTCTAATTGAAATCTAATTTTCACACTAAATTAACTCACTTGGCACAAAAATTTAAAAACTTAGATGAGATAGGATACATGACGTAAAATTAGACTCTAATTGAATTCCAATTTAAAATCTAATTGGATTTTTTTTATATACTTGTGTGAGAGGAACGAATTTTTCCCCAATAAAGTATTGTCCTCTTCGAAAATGGCTTTGAGCCTTAATCCTCAAGGTTTTGCTTAATCCCCATCGGGGAGAGACGCCTCCCACTACATGTGTAGTAGTGGTACACTCTTCCTTAAGCCAAGTGCTTATAAGGCAAGGGTGAGAGGCTTCTCTCCCCAATGTGAGATTAAGCAAAACCTTAAGGATTAAGACTCAAAACCATTTTCAAAGAGGACAATACCTGATTGGGGAAAGATTCGTTCCTCCCACAACTTGTAATTCATAAAACATAAAAATTTAAAAATTTTATTCTTAAAATAAAATCTAAACTATCAATATCAAAATAAAATAATTTCAAGGCAGACAATAGAAATTGATTTATCAAATACACTGTTATAATTTCATTAAATATTAAATAGAATGACTCAATAACCTTATCCTTCACAAACAAATATCAAATTCACTTCAAATCAATAATTCTTCACATCAACCAAATAAAAAACTTCTTTCTCAACAACAACAACAAAAACCAAAACCAAAAAAAAAGCTCAAAATATAAAAATAAAATACTTATTATCTTAAACAAAGTCATGGGAATAAGTTTAGGAGTGGGCGAGAAAGAAGTTGTTTAATGGTGATTGATTACCAATAAATGCTTTTAGAGAAATCAAAAGAAAATATGAGTAATTCTTAGGTACTTCCGGAGTATAGAGAATGGTACTCTCTCCTCTCACATTCATGTTGGGGTCCACTCATTAAATTAATGGTGGGGTCTACCATGAATGTGAGAGGAGAGAGCATCATTTCTCTGTGCTCCAGGAGTACCTAAGAATTTTCTAAAAAATATATGTGATTTAATGACAAGTCATGAAAGAAGAAACTTTTGATGGAAAGACTTGTTTTTTTTTTTGGGTAAATGATGAAAGACTTTTTAAAGCGAGATAGAGAGAAAAATTTCATAGGAAGTCTTCAATTTTTTAGCTAGACATAAGCACTTTTTCAAAAGAAAAAATAAATGGGTATGAAATATACTTTATTTTAGGTGCTTGTGCAAGTATAGCGCTATACTTTAGAACCAAAATTATGGGTCTTCTTGTATTTGAAGGTCTTAGGCAATTGCTTTGGAGATAAGCTAGCCTTAAGTATTTCGAACTAAACTCTTATTTTTGTCACAACTATGGTATTAATAAAAACATGTTTCCTTTTTAGTATCATGAAATTGAATCGCACGTCATGATTAGGTTTTGCATCAAATTGGAATTTTCACATGAGGTTTTGAGGAACATGGAAATAATGACTTAAAAACATGATCACATGAGTTAAGATTATCATATATTGAAATCTTGTGGTACATAAGTGGATATGATCTTAAAAGGGAAAATCCATGTGATTTTTTATGTAGAATTAGCTAAGGATGGATAAATGAAATGAAAACTTAATAATATGTCATTACAAATTGGATTTACATCTCTAGGTTTATTTTCCATATTTGATCTCTTCATCATGTGCACAATTTTTTTTTTTTATGTATGGCATGACATTTATGAATGGAACTACTTGATTTTGATGATGAGAATAAAAATTGTCCATTAATTACTAAGAGATCGTTCTTTAGATCAACCGAAATGGGTGTTTAAGACCTTTTTCTAGGGCTCATCCGATGATATTGTCGAGGACCTCCTAATTTTTTTATAAAAAAAAACCCCAAGTGTGGGGGGATTAAGTGATCTTTTTTTTTTTAAAGAAAACATGTGAATTTCACTTTTTGTTCCTCAACACAAAAAATTATGGATTAATAAAAAATCCAATTCAAACACTATTAAGTGAATTAGTTATATTAAAATGTAAGAAAAATTGATTTTAAATATAAAAGATACACTTAAAGTTGTTGCCTTAAATGTCAAAATGTATTAATTCAATCCTACATTATGATCTCATCACTTAACATCTGTACTTAGATCAAACGATTTAGGTTAATGCTTAGCTTCTATATCATCATTTTCTTAGCTTGTAAGTAGGAATTAAAATAATGTTAATTTTCTATATCATTAAGGTAATTTTTATAAGAAAAATATATAATAAATTTTATTTGTGTTTAAAAGGTGTGTTTTTTTTTTTTTTTTTGGTTTTCTGATTTTTCTCATAAATTCAATTTTATTTGTGTTTAAAAGGTGTGTTTTTTTTTTTTTTTTGGTTTTCTGATTTTTCTCATAAATTCTTAAATGGAAATTCCATTATACATATCTCGATTTAGGAGGATAAACATATTTAGCTAAGCCTCCATTATGAGACTTACTATTTAGGCTATGTTTTGATTCAAGTAGACTATCATTTTGTAAAGATAAATAAGATAACAAGGGATCCTCTAGACCCAATACTCTTATAGGGTTTATTCAAAACAAATATAAGTATTATTGAGGCACTCAACGGTCTAAAGCAATTAAGAAAAAAAATATTTATTTAACTTTTTTTTTAGAAATATATATTTTTTTTATAAAAGAAATATTTTGACTTTTATTGGATGTTTAATAATACCCTTATATTATTTTTTTTTTTTGGTAAACTATTAATTTTTAATTCTTTGTATACCTTCCAGCACTTTCTGGTTTGTACGACTACGAACTGACACAATTAATTTTCAACATTTCACAGCTACTTTTCTAGCTTCATTTCACAAATAAATGTTGTCCCACATCTGTATGCCTCAATTATAAATGGAGGAATCCTTGTTTACTTGTCTGTGGGGTCGCTAATCCAGCACCATTCATCCCTTTGACAATGACCATAATCTGTTTCTGTGGTTTCTGACTCTGTCACCTTCTTAATAAGTGATTAGATGGCAACTTATTATAATTTTTTTTTGGGTTAAAAATTTTTGGGATTTGTTGATTTCTTACTACTTTTTTGTCTTTACCTTATTTTAAATAATATATGCTAATTTTTTATAAATAAATTAATTTTTAGATTTTTATTTTATATTATATAAATAAGTTGTTGAAAATAAGCAATTTTCACACAAACTAAAAATAGTTATATATACATGATTTCTTAATTTGTTTTTGACGAAGGGATTGCATTAAATTTAGCTATGGTTGGTTGTAAGCTGTCATGTACATTCAAAATTGTTGGTGCTTCTTTGTTTTAACAAGACTCTTGGTAGTTTTGGGGTTAGCAATTCTTTGATTTTGATATATTAATTTATGGGTGTGGATTGTTTTATTTGCCTTAAATTATGGTTGGAAGCTACCTTTTTAGTTGGTTGATGGTCTCCAAAACCAACACTTTGGATTTTCAGATGTGACAAAAGATTGAGCAGCCATAGTACTACACAAAATGTCACTATTATTTTATGTATTAGATTGTGATGAGTTGTTTATCACTTTTATATGAATTTATTATTTTTTCTTAATTATTCACAATTTTTAATTGAATAATTGTAACATAAATTATAACATTTTATATGATCTTAAAATATTTGTAAATAGTCTGAGTTGGTTGTAATTTCATATCACAATCTTTTCTGCTTCCATTGTTGGATTGGGTAGTACCATTGGGATTTCAGTGGTTGAATCGTCCTCAGATTTAGCGGGACCCTTCAATAGATATTCTCCTCTTATAACAGTCCTCCCACCAAAAAAAATAAATGAAACTTGGCTTTCCATGAAATTATTCGAGCTCTTGGATTGGTAATTAATGAAAAGTAGATAGGCTCACAAAGCTACAAAATTAGAAGCCAACTAAACTTCACCCACCAAAAATTAAGAAAGTTCATTTCTGGCACAACTTTCATAAATATTTATTTATGTGATAACTCACGTTCACTTTGTGATTTTTTTTTTTTTTTTCATACACTTTGTGATTGAGTTTTAATGGGAAAGGGCTGAAATTTTAATATTTGTGACAATGATTTACCCTTTTAAGAACTTTTTTTTTTATTATACATCGATAATTAAGGGTGTAAATGTCATGGACACACCATAAAACATCTTTTTTTTTAAAAAAAATTTAAAAAGCTCTTAGCCTTTTTTTTATCCATTTAAATCTGAATTGTAACTTGCCGTTTATCATTTTTTAGAAGTACATGTTCTTAAATTTAACCCCCATGATTTTTTTGTTAAAAGAAGTTAAACTTATTCCCGAAGGAAACGATACCTTCTTTACGTCTTCTTCGTAGGACGAACTCATGAGATATTTTGTCCGTAAAGAAAGAGCCAATAAATTAAACCGAAACTCATTTCCTTGGAGGGACCAAGCCGTCATTAGGTCAAGAGGCCTTTGATTACAAATGAATCCACATAAAGCTATAATACTTTGTTATAGGATTTAGTTCTAACTACTATTCTTTCATCCCCCTCTTTTGTCACAGGGTAAAAACAAATTGGACTAAAATGTCCTGAACTCATAGTTAGAAGTCACCAATTGTAATTTACAGTGAAAATAAGCCCAACTTGTGATAAAAAGAAAGAGTGAAAGACCTCAAAGAAAAAAAAAAAAGAAAAGAAAGAAAGATGTGGCTAGTACTTAAAACAACCATTAATCTAGTTGTGGACCCTGTGGTCCATGAAATAATATCTCTTCTTCTGACAAAAGATAAAAGTGTACCTTGACAATCACAAGTTGTAGAAGGTCCTTGGACCAACCACAACTAGAGTCCTAAAATCTTATGTGCACCACAAAGCAGACAGTCCAAACCATCAAACAACAAGAATTCCTGAAAGTTCCAAGAGGTAGATGAAATGACTAAAATACCCCCCATGAAATCATTTTTCACCATGCTGTCACTATTGTACTCACTTTATGGCAAATCGAAGAGATATTTAACAGGTTAGGTGCCATAGGCCATAGGCCATAGCCCTTTTTTTGGGGTCTTTGGTGAGTAGGTGCCACAGCAAATAAACACACAATCTCATCATGCTTTGAGTAAGTAAAAGACACAAATCTCATGCAATCAGCTTTAACTCTTACCTGCCAAACTTGTGAAAAGCCCATCTCATCTTTTCCTCAATCTAGTCATTTCATTTCGTTTCGTTTTGGAAATAATTTATTTATAATTTTGCTAAAAATTTTCTATTGAAAATATGCTAAAATATGTATAATATACTTTGAAAAAATGAAAAGAATAAAAAAAAATTGAAATTATATAAAAATTAAAAAGCAAAAAGCTACTTTATAAACTAATCCTAAATACATATTATTGGAGATGTTTGATACATGTTTTCAAAAAACAACTTTTAATTTTTAAATAACATTACATGTATTTTTATATATTTTTTCACCTGCACATATTTTTATACATATTTTTAAACAAAAATTTTCAATTTTTAAGTGCATGTACCAAATACCCCCTATTTTTATATTTGTCCTTTTTTTTCACACCTAGAATGTAATTAAACAAAATTATCCTCTCTTTGGAGAATTTTATACGATACGTTTGTACTAATTTTCATTACCTTTTTTTTGTTAAATAATTTTCATTACTTTTTCATAAAGGTTAAATGTTAAAACACTTCAACTTTTTTTTTTTTAATAAAGTAGGTACCAGATACCATAGAAGAACAATTAACCATTCCCACGAATCTAGACCTCATCCACTTTGGTACTACTCTCACTGAATTAGGCATGAGAGTAATGGTACAACATAGATCTTTTCATAATGTTTTTCATATTTTGTTTATGTGATAAATTGTGCATAAAACAATATCACATTTATTAATATCCATCACACATTATCTTATACTTCTTCTGTCCCACTTTGTTTATTCTGTTTAAAAAGTCAAACTTTTTAAGAGAACATCATTTATTATCTTGTTTACTTTTTAAAAATGTATAAGTTTCCAAAACTATCCTTAAATAAATTTATAAAAAAATTGAACTAGTAAATTAATAGAGGTATAATAGGAACATTAATAAATTAATGATTTTTACTTTTAGAAATATGACAATATTTTGAGACATCTCAAAAAAGAATAGAGGACAAACAAAATGAAATGGAGGGAGTATTATGTAAAAAAATGTTAAAAAATGTGCCTTTAAATCTTATTTTGAATGAAAATAAACCATATTTTTTCACCCACACGTATTTTCACACATATTTTTAAACAACAATTTTTAATTTTTAAGTGCATGTACCAAATACCCCTTATCTCTATATTTGTCCTCTTTTTTTCACACCTAGAATGTAATTAAACAAAATTATCCTCCCTTTGGAGAATTCTATATGATACGTTTGTACTAATTTTCATTACCTTTTTTTTGTTAAATAATTTTCATTACTTTTTCATAAAGGTTAAATGTTAAAACACTTCATAGTAAATTTTTTTTTTTTTTAATAAAGTAGGTACCAGATACCATAGAAGGACAATTAACCATTCCCACGAATCTAGACCTCATCCACTTCTGTACTTCTCTCACTGAATTAAGTATGAGAGTAATGGTACAACATAGATCTTTTCATAATGTTTTTCATATTTTGTTTATGTGATAAATTGTGCATAAAACAATATCACATTTATTAATATCTATCACACATTATCTTATACTTCATCCGTTCCACTTTATTTGTCATGTTTAAAAAGTTAAACTTTTTAAGAAAATATCATTTATTATCTTGACTACCTTTTAAAAATGTATAAGTTTTCAAAACTACCCTTAAATAAATTTATCAAAAAATTGAACTAATAAATTGATAGAGGTATAATAGGAACATTAGTAAATTAATGATTTTTATTTTTAGAAACATGACAATATTTTGAGACATCTCTAAATGGAATAGAGGACAAACAAAGTGAGACAGAGGGAATATTATGTAAAAGAATGTTAAAAAAATGTGTCTTTAAATCTTATTTTGAATGAAAATAAACCACATATCTAATAAGGATGACAACAATTTATAAGGATGACAAAACTGGATAAGAATGAAAATAACTTGTCTAGAGAAAACTTATCTTAGAAGCCTACTTTATAGCATATGGATTCCATAAATGGAGAAATTATAAGATTCACATGGTGAACAAGTGATGTGATCCATCATTCCACTAAAAAACTTCCACCTGTTTAAAATTGTTAGTTAGAAAATTTTTTAAAACCGAAATTAATTACTGACTCAGCAATTTTAAACAAGTGGAAGTTTTTTAATGGAAGAGATTAAATTCTATAAGGATGGGGTGTAAAACCTATGTTTTACACCATCCAATAAGTGATTACCACATTACTATTTTACTTAAAATTTATTAAAATTCAATACATCCTGCCACACCTAATAACATTTCGATAGATTCCTAATTTGGTTGGATTTATATATGGGTATTAGAATTGATTGAGTGTGATTGTGTTTATTCTTAAATATGTGATAATATGATGTGACATGTTAAGATTGGAGGGGTAAAACATGAGTTTTACACCACGTCCTTATAGAATTTAATCTCTTAATGGAATGGTAGATCACATCACTTGTCTACTAGAGGACTCTATAATTTCTCCCATAAGTGGGGGATCCACATATTTGATAAGGATGACAAAAATTTATAGTCTCATTTAACCGTCCTATCTCATTCTACCTTGCACTAGTTTTCCCCACTCTCAAAAAGGTGATAGGGCGGGGATAGGTTTCGTTCATATCATCTTACCTTAAATATATATTTTAAGATATATATTTAAATTATTTGTATATTATTGAATATTAATCCATTATTTTTACATATACTATTACAATCCTCAAAATATTTGTTTTTTTATATCCCTTAGTACTCTCACGACCATCTTTACCGTTATTTCTTTCATCTCCAACTCATTAAAATTGAAACCACTTTATTAGTGGTGGCAAATTCCTCCAACCCGCTCCATCCCCTAACCTACCCTACATGTCTTGGATGGGTTTTGGCAATCAAAAGAGAATATGAGAAACCCTAATGTGTCCCCATCCCACCTCGTTGCCACCCCTTAACTAGGATTTTTCACGAATCCAAACTGGCTCATGTTTGCTTAAATCCATCACTCAACCCAATAATAGTGGGTGAGAAAGAGCCAACTAGTGTTGATCAATCAATTAGCGATAAATTATTGAGTAATTGCGTCATTAGATTATATTGTCTCTCATTGATGTTGAGAGAGGCCAAACCTCAACCTCAATAATTGTAACTCCAAAAAGAACACCAAAGATGGACAAGGGAAAAAGCATAGCTAGGAGCTTTCAAAGATTAGAACCAACAGACTCAATATCCGACCAAAACTAGTCGAGTTTTACACAGAAGAACTTGTCTCTAATAATATCAATGATTGAAATTGATCAAATATTTTCAATTCAGATCGTGTCAAACAAGTGAAACGAATCTTTCAATATATTGGACAACCCAACTCTCAGCTACGAGGCATACTCCATGATAGAGAGACTTTCTCTAATCTCAAAAGTAACTAAGGGAAGGGACCAAAGATACTAGAATCCTAGGGTTCCAGGGAGAAGATACACCTTAGTTGCACTAAAAAATCAGCTGATATGAATATTTCAACAAATATAATAGAATAAAATTTGTTATATTCAATATAAGACCCTTTTTGCAGTTATTTATATATATATATATGTATATATATATCTCTAAAAATTCGGGACCAGTAAGAAAGTACTTTTAAAGAGATCCGCCACTTGTTTGTACCACCCGCCTCGAGCATCACTCCTCCACACACAAACCTGTTGCTTTTATTACACAAACACTACATACTACTTTTCTTTTGGCTTTGTCACCATCTAAGATCTATTTGAGTATTGATATAGATATTTTATCAATATTTTATAGAAATTAAATTCTATAAATATGTGGCGTAAGATTTATATTTTATCATTTCAATTCTAACATACCATATTATTTTATCACAATCATATTCAAATAATTCTAATATCTATATATAAATCCGACAAAATTAAGAATCTATCGAAATGTTATTACGTATAGTAAAATGTAATGAATTTTAAATAAAATGCTGATGAATCGCTTATTAAAAGATATAAATATGAATTTTACTTCTTATCTTTATAGAATTTAATCCCTATTTTATAATATTTTAACATAATAAATTACAAGCGGTTAATAATTATTTACCTGTTAACTCACAAATTCTTTTCCATTAATAATACTATTTTTTTTTTATATTACTTCACAATTATGACAAAAAATTGTAAAAAATTTTGTAGTCTCAGTCTTTTTCATATCTTCCTTCTCTTCGTCTAAAGTTCCCCTCTAATTTTTTCTCTCTTAAATTATTGATATCCCTCGAGAGACACAAGCTCCTTTTTCTAAAGGCTCATCCAACCGTAACATCGCAAAGGGAGACCAACTCATGAGGCATACATAATAGTATTCCAGCTATTGTGCCTATTACTAGTACTACTTTTTTTTTTTTTTTTGCTTTATTTTAGCTATAAGCATCTTTCTCACTCTAACAAACATTAATGTATTAAATATTCTGGCCTTTCTTTTTTCACTCATTTTGACCAGGACCCCACCTTTGCTTCTTCCTCTATATAACCCCTCAACCCTCCTCTCTCTCTCATCATCCCTTGCCTTTTATTTGCACTCTCTCTCTCTCTCTCTCTATAATTAAACAAAATTATCCTCTCTTTGGAGAATTTTATACGATACGTTTGTACTAATTTTCATTACCTTTTTTTTGTTAAATAATTTTCATTACTTTTTCATAAAGGTTAAATGTTAAAACACTTCAACTTTTTTTTTTAATAAAGTAGGTACCAGATACCATAGAAGAACAATTAACCATTCCCACGAATCTAGACCTCATCCACTTCGGTACTACTCTCACTGAATTAGGTATGAGAGTAATAGTACAACATAGATCTTTTCATAATGTTTTTCATATATTGTTTATGTGATAAATTGTGCATAAAACAATATCACATTTATTAATATCCATCACACATTATCTTATACTTCTTCTGTTCCACTTTATTTATTCTGTTTAAAAAGTCAAACTTTTTAAGGGAACATCATTTATTATCTTGTCTACTTTTTAAAAATGTATAAGTTTCCAAAACTATCCTTAAATAAATTGATCAAAAAATTGAACTAGTAAATTAATAGAGGTATAATAGGAACATTAATAAATTAATGATTTTTATTTTTAGAAACATTACAATATTTTGAGACATCTCAAAAAAGAATAGAGGACAAACAAAATGAAATGGAGGGAGTATTATGTAAAAAAATGTTAAAAAAATGTGCCTTTAAATCTTATTTTGAATGAAAATAAACCACATTTTTTCACCTACACGTATTTTCACACATATTTTTAAACAATAATTTTTAATTTTTAAGTACATGTACCAAATACCCCTTATCTTTATATTTGTCCTCTTTTTTTCACACCTAGAATGTAATTAAACAAAATTATCCTCCCTTTGGAGAATTCTATATGATACGTTTGTACTAATTTTCATTACCTTTTTTTGTTAAATAATTTTCATTACTTTTTCATAAAGGTTAAATGTTAAAACACTTCATAGTAAATTTTTTTTTTTAATAAAGTAGGTACCAGATACCATAGAAGGACAATTAACCATTCCCACGAATCTAGACCTCATCCACTTCTGTACTACTCTCACTGAATTAAGTATGAGAGTAATGGTGCAACATAGATCTTTTCATAATGTTTTTCATATTTTGTTTATGTGATAAATTTTGCATAAAACAATATCACATTTATTAATATCTATCACACATTATCTTATACTTCATCCGTTCCACTTTATTTGTCCTGTTTAAAAAGTTAAACTTTTTAAGAAAATATCATTTATTATCTTGACTACCTTTTAAAAATGTATAAATTTCCAAAACTACCCTTAAATAAATTTATCAAAAAATTGAACTAGTAAATTGATAGAGGTATAATAAGAACATTAGTAAATTAATGATTTTTATTTTTAGAAACATGACAATATTTTGAGACATCTCAAAATGAAATAGATGACAAACAAAGTGAGACAGAAGGAATATTATGTAAAAGAATGTTAAAAAAATGTGTCTTTAAATCTTATTTTGAATGAAAATAAACCACATATCTGATAAGGATG
The DNA here is from genome assembly GCF_002906115.3 of Quercus suber. NCBI lineage: Eukaryota > Viridiplantae > Streptophyta > Magnoliopsida > Fagales > Fagaceae > Quercus > Quercus suber. Next base: position 247,834 of record NW_027069968.1, read on the forward strand.
ACAACAATTTATAAGGATGACAAAACTGGATAAGAATGAAAATAACTTGTCTAGAGAAAACTTATCTTAGAAGCCTACTTTATAGCATATGGATTCCATAAATGGAGAAATTATAAAATCCACATGGTGAACAAGTGATGTGATCCACCATTCCACTAAAAAACTTCCACCTGTTTAAAATTGTTAGTTAGAAAATTTTTTAAAATCGAAATTAATTACTGACTCAGCAATTTTAAACAAGTGGAAGTTTTTTAATGGAATGGTAGATCACATCACTTGTCTACTAGAGGACTCTATAATTTCTCCCATAAGTGGGGGGATCCACATATTTGATAAGGATGACAAAAATTTATAGTCTCATTTAACCGTCCTATCTCATTCTACCTTGCACTAGTTTTCCCCACTCTCAAAAAGGTGATAGGGCGGGGATAGGTTTCGTTCATATCATTTTGTCCTCTCTCATCACAACCCTCCAGCAAGAGCTCTCTTCAGACTCCAACTCCATCTTTGACCCTCTCTCATTCCCAACGGCTGAAAATGACCCTGAAAGCCTCACAACAGCCTCTTCCACCATGCAAGACCAAAACTTTACCACTTCCTCTTCATCATCACCAAAAGTTCTGTCAAAGGGAGATGAAGAGGATGACAAAGAAAGGGTCATTAGACACCTTCTTGAAGCCTCAGATGATGAGCTTGGAATCCCCAACAGAGAGGTTGGAGTTGGAGTAGGAGTAGTTTATGATTTTGGGGTTGAAGGGCTCAATGGAGGAGATGGGTACTCATTTGGTGATGGACTTTGGGAGTTAGAAGATGAGGCTGCTAACTACTATACCTTGTTGCAGTCTGAACTTTTCATGTAGTAGTTGGTCTTTTTAGTATTTTAGAATGCTAAAATGTTATAGGGGTTAAAACAGGACAGAATAGAAATGCTAGGGGTTCAAATGGAAAAAAAAATTGGGAGGGTAAAGAAAATGGAGATATCTTTTTCATCATTTTTCATTTTGGTCCCCTCTTCTTTGTAAAATTAAAAAAAAGGTGTCCCCTTATCTCTATCTAGAGGATCAATATCAATTGTAGAAGAAAAGTGATTCATATTCCACTCATTTTCTTTGTTCTTTCTTCTTCTTTTTTCTTATTCTAATAATATAACCCTCCTCTATGTACACTCTAAACACAATAACTTACCTGATAAAAATAAAATAAAATATACATTACTTTTCAGTATCCTCAAGAGTATAAAGACCACAATACCGTTGTTGTCATTTTTTATTTATTAAAAAAATTAATAATTCTCTAGTATGGTATAGGGGTAACTGAGACAGTACGATCTGTTTTAAGGGAGGTAGGAAATGGTTTTAAACAAATGGTTTATTTGCTTCCCACTATTTTGGGCAAATTATATAAAAATATAGGACCCATGTTTCAATAGTGTTAATCAGAAATTGTTGGTTTTGTTCATTTTTAGAATAATGGAAAACGATTGAACTTTCACATGTTAAGTTTCATTTTAATTTAACCCGCCAACCAATAAAGAGGATAGAGAGAGTTTCTAGAAAATTGAAGTTGGTTATCTGGGTGAAACACTTGTCGCATGAGAAAATGAGATGGGCATAGGGTTTAAATCCTCTATTTAGTTTGGGATTTTTTAAAGGACAAAATTCTAAATTTGAGAGTTAAATCTAAATCAATGTTGCCAACTATTTTTATCTCATATGATATCAATCTTAGATGCTTGACACATCATTTTATATGTAAATTTAGGTAAATAAGCTATCGAAAATGAAGTCAAGCCAAACATGCGCAGGTGTTCTAATAATTAAGTCTAGTAACTATTTTTGCGTGAGATTCAAGAATAAATATTGAATAATCACTCTAATTTTTCGGTATCCTAATCCGTAAAACAAAAAATTATTGCTATTTTTACATGTTATAGTGACTTTTGAGAATTAATTTCATTTGGGAAAAATATACAAAACCAGCTTTGTGGTTTTTCTCATGTATGGAATTCCCTTGAGATTTTAAGTTTTATACTATACTCTCTCTATGATATTGTTTTATATATATATATATATAAACCATTAATTGCACAACATTAATTTTTTCTCGTATTTAACATTTAACCCCTAAATCCCTTCTCATACTGTTTTACCTGAAAATACAATTCTAAAGGTTTACATAAAAATAAAATTATAAAGAGTTTTGTATTACACTTAAAAACCTCAGGTAAATAAATGTGACATAATTAACCGTTTACACATAAAATAATATCACAAAAATAAGTGTTAACCCCAAAATTTTAAAGCAGTGTCGGGTTTTATGAACAAAATGTAACATTTTTTTATGTGTGTATATATATATATATATATATATATAAAGAATATTTTGACAAATTATGAGAAAACTAAAAAGTATGGTGCAACATCTTTGTCAACAGATATTGGGGTAAAATACTAAATAAAGGTAGTCTAGTCTAGTCTAGTACTCTAGAGAGTAAACAAAATATTATATGCAAGTTAGTCAAATTTAAAAGTGGAAGTTTACATTTCAAATCTTCATTTTATCTTTTAACACGGGGTAGGATTTTCAATTTTCACGAACTTATACAGTCGAGCTGAGAGCATGGCTTAAAGGTAAGAATCACACTTGCGAGCCTTGGATTTGTGGGTTGCGCGGCAAGTTCCACTATTACTAGAATGGTCGCACAACATGCATGACGAGATTTAAGTAAATATGAATAATAACCACACACGGGAGTTCATTTTGGAAAAATTGCACTAACATACTTTGAGATTTTATGTTATTACACTCACCTTCTTTAAAATATAAATTATATACTCTAACTTTTTTGAATAGCTAATTTTTTTATATAAAAAAAATCCATTAAAAAAAGACTCCAAAATTCCCTAAATTTTATTATTAGAATTGGTGTGGATGAGAGTTTAAGTGGAGGATAAAATAGTAAGTTAATTTTTTATGTTTTTTTAAAATCTCTTTTCAGTCATCTAGTGGGGTCAGTGTAAATAGTTTGTATTTTGGGGAATGTAAGTTTATGAAAAATAAATAGTTTTCTAGAAAGTTATCTTATTTTCTTATGTTTGATGGCAATTTTAAAATAAGTTGAAAAACTACCTCTTAACTTTCCTTATTTAGCTCACATTAGAGAGATATATTTTTCTTATTTAGCTACGCGTGAGATAAAATTGTTTTCTATAAAATTTTAATGAAAAACAACTCTATCCATGCTAAGCTAAATAAAGAAAGTTATGAGATAATTTTCCTTTTACCCATTTTGAGAGAGTTTCAACCTATGACGTCTGCTCTTAATGATAGCTCTTTATCATCAGACCAAGATACTAATAAGTTTTTGGTGTAGGCGGAGATTGAATTTCAAATCTCTTATACAACCATCAGAGACTTTATCAATTGAGTTAACTGGAACCCACTCTTTTACCCATTTTTTAATACAACCAAACACAAAAAAAAAAGTGCAAAACTATCCATTGACTTCCTTTATGTAGTTTTGCATAAGATAAAATTAATTTTCTTATTTAGCTACACATGAGATAGAGTTGCTTTCCAACAAATTTTAGTGGAAAACAATTCTATCTCATACTAAGCTAAATAAATGAAGCTATGAGATCATTTTTCTTTGAAGTTACGGGATAATTTTGCTCTTACCATTTTTTTTTTTATATTACCAAATACAGAAAAACATGCTAAAATTATCTCTTAATTTTTTATTATTTAGTTTTGTTTGAAATAAAATTATTTTTCTTATTTAGCAACACTTGAGATAGAACTAATTTCCAGAAAATTTTGATGAAAAACAACTCTATCTTATATTAAGTTAAATAAAGAAAGTTATTAGATAATTTTCATTGACTTTTTTTATATAAATATATACTATCAAACACAAGAAAATGCACAAAAAATTATTTTTAAATAAGAGTTTTGATTAAAATAATAAAAAATAAATAAAATAATTGTGCAACTTGCATAGGAAGGCGTCACGTCACTTTTACGACTGGCGTGCAGAGCACGCGGCACAGCTTTTGGTGGAAAGTATCGTTAACTCCCTCCCTCTCTAAAGACGCTTTTATTGTTGACGGTGGGAAGGCTAACATGCGCCACGAAATGCGCAGTGCAGTACTCACTATTTCTTTATTTATATATTATATTGTACGTCACGATGTACCGTACTGGAAAACTGTCTCTCTTGTTTGTTTGCTCGATATGAATTGTCAGGTTTTCATTGGATAGACTGTTTTAAAAAAAGCTAAACATATCATGTGATTGTGTACTCTATGTGGTTAGAGATTTAGCGCGTGGAAAGCACGTTTACATTAGAAAATAAAATTGTCCTTGCTTGCTAAGTTTACGTGGATCCACGTATAACTATGGTCTCATATATCCTTATCTAGTTATCTATCATCATTGGTTGGTTCGGACAGTCACTCTTTTCTTTTCTTTTTGCCTATAATTATATATATATATATATATGCATGAGATAAACAATAATAATTAATCAATAATAATTAATTATTTATAATTTGTTTTAAAAATATTATAAACATGTTATGAATGTAATACTTCTTTAATAATAATCCTAATAACAAAACAAAATAAGTTTATTAAAAAAAAAAAAAATTTAGACGATTTTTTTTTAGGGTTTGGCTTACTTTCATTTTTTTTAAATGGAGGTTTCTTTTCATTTTAAATACACAATAGCAAGTGTGGTAATGACTTTTAATCTTCACATTTTATTTAGTAAATAGGTGATATGACAGTTTTTCATTAAAATAAATTACTAGACGTAAACCAAGCATTTTTTTTTATTAGTTATCATTTTAGACAATTATAGGTATGTTTTTTACCATTATGCGTTCGCATCGGCTTATTCAAATATTTTTATCGATTTTAACATAAAAACTTATTTTTTCTATTTTATATACTCACTTTTCAAAACATTCCACATCTATTTTATATTATATTTTATTAAAATACCAAATTTTCTTAATTGTTTTTTTGACTTCACACACAACAACTACCATTTATTCTTTTTATTTCATCATCAAAATACATAAATAAAGAATAATTAAATAGAAAATGTACAGTAACAATGTAGATTTACACAATTACTCCAAAAAATTAGTAAATTTACACAATTATACACTCACTGATGTGAGTCATTTTTAGGTAAAAATTTGTAAATTTTACATATTTTTCTATTATACACCCACTAATGTGAGTGATCTAATAGTTGTGAAATATTTTGTAGGATAAAGTTTGGTTACAAAATTTGTTGTAGCCTAAGACTATACTCTCGCTTAAAAAAAAATATCATGATTATATATTTTAAAAAATTAATCGTTGCATAGCATGTTCTCTATGCTCTTAATACACATGTAAAATTTCGTACCAATCGGATTTTATTTACTATTCAATATATAAAATTAATTTTTATGTATAATTTTAGACTACAAAAACTTGAAATTTAAACATTTAATTGATGACATATCTATTAATTTTTTATCTTATGAAAATTTTTCAAACATGGAGGATGTAAGAAGAAAATGTAATCCAATGGTAAATTTGTCAAAATTCACATTAAAGAAAAATATATTGAGTTAAGTTGCATGTTTAGGTTACAACCAAGTTTTTTTTTTTTTTTTTTTTTTTTTTTCGTTAATTTTTTTTTGGTATTTCAAACTTATTGTTAAAAAATTAAAAAGGTGAAAAAACAAAAAGTAGGGTAAAACCTACACTTTATTCTAGCGAGAAAAAATCTACATGGTAGAATTTCAAAAGGGAAACATAAGAAACAACACCTAAGTACTGTACCTAAGTCTTGCTCTTATCATATTGACTAATAAAATGCAAACAAACTTATTATTTTTTAAGAAAAATTAATATAATACAATTATCAATTTTGTTTATAAATAAGATGGGAATGTTCTTATCTTTTAAAAATAATTTACAAATGACATCATATTTAAAGGGTCTAAAATTTATTTTAAAGTAATGTTAGAGATACTAAAAATTTTAGTATATAAAATTTCTAAATTGTTGTGTCGCAAATTATTAAAAAAATAATTCAAATATTCATCTATACTATTATTTAAGAGACTTTCTTTATTTAGAATCCTCAATTTTTTTGGTTAAAAAATACTCATAAATCTTAAGCAAAACCTGTAGACATTCAAGTAAAATTACATTTTCAACTTCTAGGAAAAAAAAAAATTGTTTATTTAAAAAAAAAAAGTTAACCACAAAAAAAAGTTCATTACCATGTACACAACCAAAACTACCGCCACTCTCTATTCAAAAAAATAATAATAATACCACACGTTCCTATAAAAACTACCCCATCTCATATCAACAAAAAAATAGTAAAAAATAAATCTAAACAAAAACCAATTTCAATTTCCAATAAAATTATGACACTAAACTTAAAAAGATGAATAAAGAGTCTCATTACACGCACCAATTACGTGTGACGAGTTAAACATCAATTTATAAGTTTGAACGAGAAAAATTTGTAATACGCGTAGCATTTGTCTTTATATTATGTGGGGTAAGAAAAAAAAAATCCGGATTGGTGCGTGACGTGAGGTGAGAGAGAGAGCGACGATGTGATGGAGCCTATTGCGTACGTACTTTCATTCATTACCTTGGCCATGTTACAGAGAGCGAGAGAGAGAGACATCTCTTTGTGTGTGTGTGTGTATTTGTGTGGTTTTTTTTTTTTTTTTTTTTTTGATAGGGTGTGGTTGATACTTGATAAACAAATCAAGTGCGACAAAGGCGATGATCTAGGATGATGAGAATCAAAAAAACCAGACCTTTCTTTGTGGGACCAGATAGAAGGAACGTCTTCGAGGCGCTTGTTATGGGTCCCACAACACCACCCTTTCATTTGATTATGACATACTGACTGGGCAATGCGTTGTCCGCCATGTACGCATAATTTTTTTAAAAAAATATCCCATCGTAGCATATGAATAATGCGAAAATACCATGACCCACAAATAATTAAGAGGATGTTTGGTATAGTAAATTGAAAATTGTAGTTTGGAGTTTTTTAAAATATGTATGGATAAAAAAGTGAGTAGAAATGTGTATAAATGTTTGGTAGAGTAGATTAAAAATTGTTATTTGTAGTTTTTTGAAATATATGTAGGTAAAAAAGTGTGTAAAAATATGTATACTTGATCAAATTAGATTTATTTTACACAATTTTAGATCATAAAAACCTAAAATTTAAATATTTATTTGATGAAATAGCCATTATTCTTTATTTTTCTTGAAATTTTATAAACACAAAAAATATAATAAGAACATACAATTTAATAGCTAAATTTTCAAAATTCATCATTGATATATTTGTAGAATTTTTTTTTCCAAACTTTGTTCATGACCCACAAATATGACTTTATTTTATTANTAAGAGACTTTCTTTATTTAGAATCCTCAATTTTTTTGGTTAAAAAATACTCATAAATCTTAAGCAAAACCTGTAGACATTCAAGTAAAATTACATTTTCAACTTCCAGGAAAAAAAAAAATTGTTTATTTAAAAAAAAAAAAGTTAACCACAAAAAAAAAGTTCATTACCATGTACACAACCAAAACTACCGCCACTCTCTATTCAAAAAAATAATAATAATACCACACGTTCCTATAAAAACTACCCCATCTCATATCAACAAAAAAATAGTAAAAAATAAATCTAAACAAAAACCAATTTCAATTTCCAATAAAATTATGACACTAAACTTAAAAAGATGAATAAAGAGTCTCATTACACGCACCAATTACGTGTGACGAGTTAAACATCAATTTATAAGTTTGAACGAGAAAAATTTGTAATACGCGTAGCATTTGTCTTTATATTATGTGGGGTAAGAAAAAAAAATCCGGATTGGTGCGTGACGTGAGGTGAGAGAGAGAGAGACGATGTGATGGAGCCTATTGCGTACGTACTTTCATTCATTACTTTGGCCATGTTACAGAGAGCGAGAGAGAGAGACATCTCTTTGTGTGTGTGTGTGTATTTGTGTTTTTTTTTTTTTTTTTTTTTTGATAGGGTGTGGTTGATACTTGATAAACAAATCAAGTGCGACAAAGGCGATGATCTAGGATGATGAGAATCAAAAAAACCAGACCTTTCTTTGTGGGACCAGATAGAAGGAACGTCTTCGAGGCGCTTGTTATGGGTCCCACAACACCACCCTTTCATTTGATTATGACATACTGACTGGGCAATGCGTTGTCCGCCATGTACGCATAATTTTTTTAAAAAAATATCCCATCGTAGCATATGAATAATGCGAAAATACCATGACCCACAAATAATTAAGAGGATGTTTGGTATAGTAAATTGAAAATTGTAGTTTGGAGTTTTTTAAAATATGTATGGATAAAAAAGTGAGTAGAAATGTGTATAAATGTTTGGTAGAGTAGATTAAAAATTGTTATTTGTAGTTTTTTGAAATATATGTAGGTAAAAAAGTGTGTAAAAATATGTATACTTGATCAAATTAGATTTATTTTACACAATTTTAGATCATAAAAACCTAAAATTTAAATATTTATTTGATGAAATAGCCATTATTCTTTATTTTTCTTGAAATTTTATAAACACAAAAAATATAATAAGAACATACAATTTGATAGCTAAATTTTCAAAATTCATCATTGATATATTTGTAGAATTTTTTTTTCCAAACTTTGTTCATGACCCACAAATATGACTTTATTTTATTTTATTTTATTATTATCATGAAACTTTGCATGCATGTATGGTATTTTATGGTTTGATTTGGACAGCCATGCTGTCATAATGATGCTACCATTTCCATGTCATGTCTTCTACGTCTTGGGCCCCCTCAAATAATATAGGAAGATTGATACCACTTGTTGTTAAAGCTTTTTATGTAATTGGCTCTTGTTTGGTCATTTGTGCTTGCTTGTTCTTCAATCTTGATTGCTCTCCCAAGAGTAAAATATTTATTAAAAAAATTCTACGGTCTTTTGTCAATAATTGTTTAGCAAAAACGAAAAAAAGGGACACATTAAACGATTTTTTAATAAATTTTTTCTTTTATTTTATTTAAAAAATTGAAATTTACTTTTAAAAATAGTGACCCAACAAACCCCTTTGGAAAAAAGAGGCATCATCTTCTTCCCTAAGGTTCAACACCAAATAGGAGTTGAAAGAGATGGGAATCCCTTTTTCAAAAATTGCAAAATCAAAAAAGAGGTCCAACAAGCTAAAGAATGAGAAAGAGAGTTCGTTGATCTTAGCACGTAAGAAGTCCTTCTTCAAAAAGAAAATGATTGTAGGGCAAAGAGAATATCAATTATTATGAAAGCAAGTCAGGCTGCACAGCAGCCGAGTGGAGTCTAATATTTGAAGTTCATTAATTTTATTTTGAATACAAGTTAGGTTCAATTTTATCGTTAAATAGAATACGTGTTTAAATTTTGGTTATTTTTTTATTAAATAAGTTCAAACTTGTTTATAAGTTACTTGATTAACTTATTTTTTCCTCATATGTATATAATAAATATTATGATTAATTTTTTTTTAAACCTTTCACAAGTATATACTATATACTAATGATTAATGATTTAATTATAATTATTTGAGTTAATTAAATAAATTTTTTTTTTCATAAACTTGTAAAAATTACATTCATGATTCATCAACCTTATATTGTTAAAAATTATAAACAAATTTACTCCAAAATAGACTTCATATTTTCAATAAATTACAAATAATAATTTGATATCTTATAAACTTATTTACAAACTTATACTATCAAATTGTAAGTTTATACAAGTGTGTGTGTATATATATTCTACACAATTCTACATATGAATATATATATATATATAATGTTATATAGACTCTAATTGAGCCTCATATTAACAAGTTTGTTTACAAAGAACATTATTATATTTGAGCTTATTTTGTTTAATAATTGTGCTCAAATTTGGTTTAATTTTAACTCGTTTGTTAAATAAATAAACTTAAACAAGATTATTTTTTGACCCAAACACAAATTATTTATGAATAGTTTGGATTATTTACGGTCGTAAAAGTAATAGACCCAAGGGATTTTAAAGGAGTAACAAAATGGGTTTGACGAATTTAAGTATTTAACGCGTTTCTCCTAGTAAATAGTAATGCTAGAACCATAATTTTTGAAACAACTTGTTCACGTGGTAAGTTGTGAGCGATAGAGTTGTGGACCGACCACTTTTATTTTACCATTCACAATTTACCGCGTGAACAAATTGTAACAAAAATTATATTAAAAATTGTGACCTTAGCATTTTTGTCTTGATAAATCAAAGAGTAGCACACTTCCTTCAACCTATGCACTGCAAACGAAGCCCAAATGGGGTTTGGCACATGCATCTTCTGGTGAGAATTTAATAGAATCATGCTTGCTTTTTAACAGTGAAACTCACCCATCTACAGAGTACCTACATAAAAAGTCGTAGAATCTGATGTCTCCGTTCAGACAAAGGCCACACAATTTGATTGGACAAAGCAAAGAAAGATATGCTCAGCAGTTTCCTTTGCAGCATTATGATACGCAGTAGTCAGTACTCACTACTCACAATTCATGTTCCATCAAGGGACAAAGGCAAAGGGGAAAAAAATAATTAGGGGGAAAATATCTGAACGTATATATATACATATATGTCATATGATTCAGTACATTTCTATCATTTTCCATAGAAAAAAAATCTAGGTACTGAAAATTACATGTGAGTAGCAAAAATAGATTAAAATTTCCATGCAGTCATTGTCATTTTTTGCCACTAAAACCGCGTGACAATAGTGAGTCATTCATCATAGTGACCAAATGAAAATCTTCATAGACTAAAACTTTTCAGCCATTTTGACTTTTTATTTTTTTATTGTAAATGTGTCCAAATTAGACAACATATCATTAAGAACCAAATATAATCCGTTTATTTTACTATATTGTTATTTTTAAAATCCTATGGACAAGATTGAAAATTTTGGATAAACTCAAATTCACATACCTATTTGTCAAATTATATCAAACAATTACTCCTTTTGATTTTTGAAATCACCTAAAATATTAGGTGATAAGCTGTTATTAGTACTCATTTTGACAAACTCTAATTCACATACCTATTTGTCAACAATAAAAATATTGTCAAAAAAACTATTTATTTTCTTATTTTTTTTTCCATAAAATGTTTTTAAAAATAGTTCATAAACCAATATCCTTTAAGTATCAGTTAACATTTTAACAAAAAAAAATGGTAAATTTAAATTATAACCAATAACAACTTATAACTTAAAATTTATTGTAAAAATATTGAGAGCTTGTCATCACGAGTATAGGGACCGAGGAAGAACTATTGGACTAACATTTTGTGGGTAATTGATTAATAGAGGGACTCATGTGTGTCGGTAGTTTTCGATAGGTAGGGTTTCAATTGATGTAAGCCAACCGCAGCCCATCTTTCTGTCCTCTTTCTATTTGTCTATCAAAGAGAAGAAAAAAAAATCATTGGCTGAAAATATTTGAAGTTTGGTAAATTGTGTTGGCAATTTCTTGCACCAAGACAAACGTATTCATGGGGAGACGTGGCATTTGTATTGACGGGAATGGGTGCATAAAATGAAATGCTTCTAGAGAGGAAACGTGGGCAAATCTGGCAAGGATAAGTGCCTTTAGATTTGTAACTTGCAAGATGCTGCACTAGGTTATTGATTAGACAACAAACACAAAGAATGTGACATTGATTTAAGTGGGTTTTAAACAAAAGTAAAATTATAGCCACCCTTTTTGAATTTTCTTGTGGGTCAAAAATCAAAATATATCCCCCTCAAAGTGCTAGTTTTCGTTTTTTTTTTTTTTTTGGTCTCAAAAGAAAATTTCTAGAACCAAATTTCACAATTTTCTGACAAGTGAGTGATCAGAAAAAAAAATTATGTAAAAGTGATAAATAACTATTTATAATTTGCCACATAAAATAATTGTGAAAATAGGTATGAATTTTATTTATTTATAGAATTTCAATTTGTGATGCCTGCTTATGATAATTGTGCTTTTTATCATTTAATCAAGACACCAATCGGTTTTTGGTTTAGATGAGAATTAAATCACAGATCTCTTATTCAACTATAAAAAATCTTTCAAATTGAGTTAACCAGAAGCCTCAAAGTTCATTTGGCTATGGTGCTAGAACAACTCGATCATAAAATGTTGACATCATTGTTTTCAATAATCTGTTTTTTCTGTGGAATATTCAATGAAGTGGGTCAAGAACATCTTGAGTCTAATTTCATGGCCCAAGAATTCTTCAAGGAAGGTTGATTAGTGCTTGGAAATTGACTTAGATTAGTTCATAAGAAATTTGAAGTGTGGGTGGGCAAGTTGATATGAAAGCAAAAGGACCGTGCCGTATCCGCTATGTTTGCTGTTATTGCTTGAGCACTCTGGTTTGTTTGAAAATGAGTCCGACGAAAAAACCTTGGCAATTGCTTTGTCTAAATTTTCTGGTCATGCCCATATCTTACTCACAAGGGTGAAGTTGTACTAGAAGAACCAATATGGTGGGAGTCAATTATTTTACCCACTATGTCTCAAAGACTATAACAACAATGTTTAGGTGGAATCCAATTAGAATTCTTTGGTTTTATTATAAGTCATGAAAGTCTTCGTCCGGGTCATCATTTAGAACTAAACATAATCTTATATATCTTTGTGCAATAAATCCATTCTTAAATACATTTTACTATTTATTTTTCCCTGTAAACTGGGTTATAGCTTATAGGTTGAATACTCTTAAATCCCTATTCCCATTTTACCAAATCACAATAAGAGGTGGTGGATGTGCTAATCAACCCATAAACAATTGATGTAAAACTTTCTTAAATTCCAAGTCTGTTCCCATTTTCTCGAAACGTAATAAAAGGTGAAGGGGGTGCCAGTCCAACCATAAACAACTGATGTAAAACCTCTTAAATGTTGTACTAGTGATGCATTTCTTTTTTTATAAATAAATTAAAAAGAAAAGAAAGAACTAAACTTACGAGTGATCGTTATATGAAAAATATTTTTTATTATTAAGTTAAGATACCAATGGATTTCTTTTTTGTTTTTATTTTTTTAGAGAGTTTAAACCTATGACGTCCATTCTTGATAAAAACTCTTTATCATCAGATCTAAACACCAATCAGTTTTTTGGTGTAGCTCTTTATCACATCTCTTATACTATGTTAAGAAGTTTCATCAATTGAGATAATTGAAACCAACTAATACACGTCTTATTAAGTGAGTCGTGAAATAATATATATGATGTTAGTGGTTTCAAATACCCTAAAAAATACGTAAGTACAATTAAATTTTTCTATGAAGAGTAATTATGAATGGATCTATTGTAATCTCGAACTTTATATCTTTAGCCGCTTAAAATAAATCAAAGAATCGTTCGTAACGTTAGGCGTCTAATAATGTATAATTTAACAGAAATAAGTAAGGGGCATTTTTAATGTTTTGAAATGATGCCTTTTGTTTTATAAATAGGATAGTATTTCAACCTATCACATTTAAACTCTAAATCTTTTATTCGACAACAAAAAACTTTATCAATTAAGCTAGTTAGAACCCACGAAATGATGATTGGCACCAAATTTTACGTGCTCAAATAATATAATATATCACACCAAATATATATATATATATATATATTGCTACTTCCTAGATTTGATTTCCTTTGCATTAATCTAAATCATTTTGCTTGTTAGATGCTCCCTAGATTAAGTGCCTAGTTATTTCTTTGTCAACGAGAAAGCAAACTAAGGGGCTTATTCCTCGGTATTGAATGTTTTAAATGCTTCTTTGACAAAGAAAAAAAGAATCTCCTTTTTTGTGGTTTCGGCACTTCAATTATGAGTATTTTTTTTTCTAGAATCAAGCAAGGTGCATCAAACTGTGGGCATATTTTGGACTTCACTGGCCGACACAAAGACATATAATATTATCCAATAGCCATTTTGTGGTTCCATAATTTTATACCAAACTCACTTTGGTCAAATATAAGGTTGTCCAACTAACTAAGCAAGTTGATGTAGTTCCTTTTATAATTATTATTATTATGGCCAACAATAATTTTGATACTTTAAGTTTCGTTCATTTGTCAATTTCACCTTTAGAATTTCAAAAAATATCAATCAGAGATCCCTAAATTTTATAAAATTGTTCAAATTTGCCTCAATTTCTACTTTGTTTTCTAGAATTTCAAAAGTGTGGAAAATGATTACTCCACTTTTTCTTTTCTTTATATACCTTCATATTTGTTTCAACATTTTCTGGTCACGTGAAATTAAATTATCTCAAAAGTTAAAGTATTGATTTATGTCAATTCCACTCAAGTAAAAGTGGGTCATCGTGGTGGTTATGTGGCTCTTGTGATTCACCAATACTATTAGCATGTGAATCAAACCACATGATATATTAATATCTAAATGAGCATGCAAATCAAATTGGATCATTTTACAACCGTAAGAATTCAAATGCTACTTTTGAAATTCTAGGCATCAAATTAGAATATGAAGCAAAATTTAAACGTTACTTTTAAGGGAAAGAGCAATTGATTTTCATAGACGAAATTGTATAGCCCTCGTAAATAACACAGCATCTACTCAAACTGAGTAATTATTCAATGTCAATGAATAATATTCTCTCATTTCACATAATAGTAAATTCTAATAAGGGATAGGAGCATTAGTATTACTTCCAAAGTATTGAGTAATTTTCTCTTCTTCTTCTTTTTTTTGGACGATTTTTTTTTTTTTTTTTTGCTTTTCTAACATTCATATATTGTAATGGTAGTATTATTATTACCTTTTGGATCCATCTTTCTCCAATAAAAATTCAAATTTGAGAACACCCAAATGCAGCCAAGTAAAGGAGCCAAAGCTGTACTAGAATTATATGAGTGGTATGTATCAAAAAGATGGGGTCATCTTCTCATTCATTAGGCCATTGGGCCAACAATTTTGCAAGGGTAAAAACTTTATCCTTGAAAGAAAAGTGGTTGGAGG
This sequence comes from Quercus suber, assembly GCF_002906115.3. NCBI lineage: Eukaryota > Viridiplantae > Streptophyta > Magnoliopsida > Fagales > Fagaceae > Quercus > Quercus suber. Next base: position 262,937 of record NW_027069968.1, read on the forward strand.
AAAGTCTATTTCCAGGTTCCAGAACCACACAAAAAACACCAAAGTACGTGCACGACTGTGTGTGTGTGTTTTTTTTAATAAAGAGGGTAGGGGCTTCTTCTAACTTCAGAAACAGCCTGGCATGATAGGAATGTTATGTGTTTTTCTGTTTTTGTACAGCACCATTTTCATTGGCTCTTAGCTCCAAAATTAGACAAAACAGTGAGACACTACCCCCCTTTGAAAAAGAAAGATAGAATCCCCACGTTAAGAAGACATAACTAACCCACTATTGTTGTTTCATCTTGATGGAGATGGAGTGACAGACTTCTCTCTATCTTCTTTCTTTGTATTGAAAGATTCTTTTAGCTCTTGATTGTATTGTTTTGTGTATCTTCTAAAATGAGAAAAAAAGATATTGATAATAGTTACTTGGATTTGGAAAATAGTACTCAAACTCTTCCATTAATCAAGAAGATACAGAGTACGAAAGTATATAAGGCCTAGCGCCTAGTGGGATGCTTAGTGGAGAACAACTTAATATGGGTGTGTACTTAATCCATCAACTTACAAATTGATCAACTCAAAGCATTGAGTTGTGAAAGTAAAATAACTTTGAGTTAAGTCGAGTTCAAGTTGATGAATTTTTCAACTTGCCCAACTCGATTCAATTTGGCCTACATAATAAATTATATAGATATATGCTTTTACAGTTTATACCATTTACATACACAACCCTCCCTATTATCTCATTCTTTTCTAATAAGTTGTGACACCTTTCCCTCCTCAGTCACCAATAATCAAGAAAGACTCTTTTAGCTCTTCTATTATCAATAGGTTGATTGTATTGTTTTGTGTATCTTCTAAAATGAGAAAAAAAGATATTGATAATAGTTACTTAGATTTGGAAAATAGTACTCAAGCTCTTTCATTAATCAAAAAGATACAAAGTATGAAAGTATTCAATGGCTAGAGCTTAGTGGGATGCTTAGTAGAAGCAATCAATCCATCAACTTACAAATTGATTGACCCAATGCTTTGAGTTGAGGGGTTGGCTTGTGTTAAATAAAATAACCTTGAGTTAATTTGAGTTCAAGTTGATGAAATTTCCAACCCGACCAACTCGATTTAATTTGACATATATAATTAATTATATAGACATATGCATTTATAGTTTATACCATTTACGTACCCAATGTTCCCTATTATCTCATTCTTTTCTAATAAGTTGTGACACCTCCCCCTCCTCATTCACCAATAATCAAGAAAGACTCTTTTAGCTCTTCTATTATCAATAGGTTGATTGTTTTGTTTTGTGTATCTTCTAAAATGAGAAAAAAAGATATTGATAATAGTTACTTAGATTTGGAAAATAGTACTCAAGCTTTTCCATTAATCAAAAAGATACAAAGTATGAAAGTATACAATGCCTAGAGCCCTAGTGGGATGCTTAGTGAAGAACAACTGAATATGGGTGTGCACTCCATCTATCAACTTACAAATTGATCAACCCAATGCTTTGAGTTGGGGGTTGGGTTGTGTTAAATAAAATAAACTTGAGTTAAGTCGAGTTTAATTTGATGAATTTTTCAACCCGACCAACTCGATTCAATTATATAATATATTATATAGATATATGCATTTACAATTTATACCATTTGTATACCCAACCAACCTTCCCTCTTATCTCATACTTTTCTAATAAGTCATGACACCTCCCCCTCCTCATTCACCAATAATCAAAGCAATGATCTAACTCGCACCTCTCTCTCTCTCTCTCTCTCTCTCTCTCTCTCTCTTCCATTGATTTTCAACCTTATTTCAATTTTTTATTATTTAATTTTAACTTGAAAATGATATAATATCAGTACTTTCAAGACATAAATGTAACAACCAACAAAGCAAAAGCATTTTTCTTTTCCTAGATTTCCTTTGCTACCTGTTGAGGTGCAAAATAATTAAATAGCCACAAATAGGCCCAAAAAAGAGATGAAAAAGACTTTAAGCCCATTTCACACAAAAAAAAAAAAAAAAGAGAGAAAGAAAGAGAATAAAGGGTGGGCTCTCACAATAAAGGAAAGGAAGGAGAAAAGAAAGAAAAGAGAAGGAGCCCAGAGGATCTGATCCAGAGGTCCACGAAGAAAAGGGCCCAAGAAAACAGATAAAGGAAACAGCAAGCCAAAGCAAGCCCAGAAGGACGACTTGGGTCGGGACGCCCAGAAGCAATACCAGAGGCAGAGGATCCCCGGACGCGCGAGGTGAAACTAAAGCAGATTTGAAGAGAGAAAAAAGACAAAAGGCATGCGGACCTTATGAACCAGGCACACAGTGGAAGTACAAAGCAAAAAGGCAGGAGATTTGGTTCCAACCATTTGAAGAAAAAGACAAGGAGAAGTACAACTGGGAAAGCTGGGAAAGCTGGAGCAAAAGCCAAAACGCCTCAGGTCAACCAACGGGAAAATCTGGAAATGGGAAACTAGCTGGGAGACTTTCATCCGGTCGCAGCAAAAAGAAAGGAACTATGAGAAAAAGGGAAACGACATGATCCTGAAACAATCAGGCACCGAACCGACTTCAAAGGGCAAAAAGGAAAAATCGGTAGTACCCCCAGGAGCCCGAAGCCGTGCTATAAAAAGGGGGGAAAGGAAAAGCATAGGGGAGGCAATTGGGGGGGACGCTTAGATCATTCGTTAAGACACTTAAAGTCATTTCTCTAAAGTCTCAAAAAGAATATAGAAGAGACTCTGTTAAACTAAAGGGAAAACAGGGGAATCTGTTCCCGATATCCCAGAGGCAGCCACTACAGTACACGCTCGGATTCAACGAATTCAAACTTTGCAAGTCTTTGAAGCTTGAATGGCTATCAAAGTCTGTAATTTTTGAACTCATTTGAACCTTGCATTATGTCTTAGTGAGCTTTGTAATCACAGTTAAAAGAAACTAATGAAACATCCCTCACCAATTAGAGGATCCCTAACATGTTCTTTGCATTATATTTCATTTATTATGCATTTCCTTTACTGTTAAACGTTATTCAATGCAAATACTTTTTTTTAGTTGTTTGTAATTGTAGGAAGTTTGTTCTGTGCGCAAATCTATTCTTAAATCAGCCCGTTAGCTGCGGAGAATTGATCCTAGTCCACCAAGAACCTCTCACACGGCCCAGGATCCTTGGGCCATAGTGCTAAAAAAAAAGCACTCTCACACTACCAAACAAAGACTATGATGAGTTAGGATCGTGCAGAGATTTTAATTATGATTTGCTTTTGTTTGTGTCACTTTGTTTTATCTTGCCTTTGCTTCAACTTTCAAGTGTTATTTCAACTACCTGAATAAATGACTCATTTGTTTGGTTGGTTCTTTTACTTTTGCTCTACCTTCCTCTATTTGATTGCAAAGAAAAGGAGGAAATTGTGGAAAAATTATTGTTAACATTAGGCTATTGGTTTGGTATTGTGTATTTCGAATATATACTAATATCTCAACTTGTTGAGCCCAGCCCAACCTATGTGGTTGGATTGAGTATAAAATTAACTTCTCAACTTATAAGTATCTAGATTTTCATTTTATTTATTGTTATTATTGTCATTATACTATCCCTACTGTCCATTGGAAATTGATTGGCCCTTGAGGAGGAGAGTAACTATAAACAACCTGAATTTGGAAGAAATATTTGAGAGATATATACAAAACATTAGACACTTCAACCCACCTAAACAACTGGCCTTTTATAGTTTGCTTTCACCTAACCAATGAAAATCCATTATAAATCTCAAAAACTTACAAAACTCAATGGAGAATATCTTTAAAAAAAAAATCAGAAAGTTCCATTATCTTTAACAATGCTAATTAACATTTTTTTTTCTCTCAAAATTGATTATTATGCTTGTATAACTATGGCTGAAGCTTTTCATGACCAGTAATTTCAGTGATGAAATGGGCAAACTAGAGTACTTGGTTCACAGATTAGACGTATCTCTTAAAAATGTAGCCAGTATGCAGTAGCGTTCTTATGGGTTATAAAATGGTCACACATCATATTCGAGGCCACTAAAACTGTCATATATACATTGCTCGTATCACATTTTTTTTAGCCTCTGATTGTTCACAATGTCTAAAAGCTGAACAGCGTTCAGCAAAAGCAATTTCTAATGGCCATTAATCCATCCAAGCTTCTTCACAAAGATAAAAGTGAACACGAAACTCTATTACCCAATTGATTCACAAGAACTCAATGTTTCTCGAGTCCCTCATTGCTCACTGCTCACGAGGATTCAAAGGGAATGTCCAGGCTCAGGTTAGTATGGCTAAGTATTTGTTTCTTGCTTGAGAGAGAGAGTAAAGGACATTGCTTATACATCACTATCTTCCTAGTGGCTAAACATTCCCTCAAGCTCTATCACAATCATGCCAAATTTCTTCTATCAGTATATGCTCATTTTGGCAGATTAGTCTGGCGAAGTATTTGTTTCTTGCTTGAGAGAGAGAGAGTAAAGGACACTGCTTATATATCACTATCTTCCGAGTGGCTAAGCATTCCCTCAAGCTCTATCACAATCATGCCAAATTTCTTCTATCAGTATATGCTCATTTTGGCAGATTAGTATGGCTAAGTATTTGTTTCTTGCTTGAGAGAGAGAGTAAAGGACATTGCTTATAAGCATACCCTCAAGCTCTATCACAATAATGCCAAATTTCTTCTATCAGTATATGCTCATTTTGGCAGATGCATGCATATCCCAAAAAGTATTCTAGGTGAGGAGAGAAGCATAGGTTCCACATCCAGACTAATGCAGAATGTGATATAAACCTTAGGGGGATCATATTCAAAGGGCAAAGAGGCTCGTACTGGCAGGTCAAAATCTTTGTGGAGCCACGGATATATTTAACTAAGGGTGCGTTGGATACCGCTTATTTTACTGCGTTTGGATACCGCTTATTTTACTGAAAACTGAAAACGATTAAAAAAAAATAATTTTTGATTACTGTTCACAAATGAAAATACTGTTTATTTACCTTAATGCACTCCCATGAACAGTGCAAGAGGCGTTGGTAAAAAAAAAAAAAAAAATCGAGAGGATCCCTAACATGTTCTTTGCATTATATTTCATTTATTATGCATTTCCTTTACTGTTAAACGTTATTCAATGCAAATACTTTTTTTTAGTTGTTTGTAATTGTAGGAAGTTTGTTCTGTGCGCAAATCTATTCTTAAATCAGCCCGTTAGCTGCGGAGAATTGATCCTAGTCCACCAAGAACCTCTCACACGGCCCAGGATCCTTGGGCCATAGTGCTAAAAAAAAAGCACTCTCACACTACCAAACAAAGACTATGATGAGTTAGGATCGTGCAGAGATTTTAATTATGATTTGCTTTTGTTTGTGTCACTTTGTTTTATCTTGCCTTTGCTTCAACTTTCAAGTGTTATTTCAACTACCTGAATAAATGACTCATTTGTTTGGTTGGTTCTTTTACTTTTGCTCTACCTTCCTCTATTTGATTGCAAAGAAAAGGAGGAAATTGTGGAAAAATTATTGTTAACATTAGGCTATTGGTTTGGTATTGTGTATTTCGAATATATACTAATATCTCAACTTGTTGAGCCCAGCCCAACCTATGTGGTTGGATTGAGTATAAAATTAACTTCTCAACTTATAAGTATCTAGATTTTCATTTTATTTATTGTTATTATTGTCATTATACTATCCCTACTGTCCATTGGAAATTGATTGACCCTTGAGGAGGAGAGTAACTATAAACAACCTGAATTTGGAAGAAATATTTGAGAGATATATACAAAACATTAGACACTTCAACCCACCTAAACAACTGGCCTTTTATAGTTTGCTTTCACCTAACCAATGAAAATCCATTATAAATCTCAAAAACTTACAAAACTCAATGGAGAATATCTTTAAAAAAAAAATCAGAAAGTTCCATTATCTTTAACAATGCTAATTAACATTTTTTTTTCTCTCAAAATTGATTATTATGCTTGTATAACTATGGCTGAAGCTTTTCATGACCAGTAATTTCAGTGATGAAATGGGCAAACTAGAGTACTTGGTTCACAGATTAGACGTATCTCTTAAAAATGTAGCCAGTATGCAGTAGCGTTCTTATGGGTTATAAAATGGTCACACATCATATTCGAGGCCACTAAAACTGTCATATATACATTGCTCGTATCACATTTTTTTTAGCCTCTGATTGTTCACAATGTCTAAAAGCTGAACAGCGTTCAGCAAAAGCAATTTCTAATGGCCATTAATCCATCCAAGCTTCTTCACAAAGATAAAAGTGAACACGAAACTCTATTACCCAATTGATTCACAAGAACTCAATGTTTCTCGAGTCCCTCATTGCTCACTGCTCACGAGGATTCAAAGGGAATGTCCAGGCTCAGGTTAGTATGGCTAAGTATTTGTTTCTTGCTTGAGAGAGAGAGTAAAGGACATTGCTTATACATCACTATCTTCCTAGTGGCTAAACATTCCCTCAAGCTCTATCACAATCATGCCAAATTTCTTCTATCAGTATATGCTCATTTTGGCAGATTAGTCTGGCGAAGTATTTGTTTCTTGCTTGAGAGAGAGAGAGTAAAGGACACTGCTTATATATCACTATCTTCCGAGTGGCTAAGCATTCCCTCAAGCTCTATCACAATCATGCCAAATTTCTTCTATCAGTATATGCTCATTTTGGCAGATTAGTATGGCTAAGTATTTGTTTCTTGCTTGAGAGAGAGAGTAAAGGACATTGCTTATAAGCATACCCTCAAGCTCTATCACAATAATGCCAAATTTCTTCTATCAGTATATGCTCATTTTGGCAGATGCATGCATATCCCAAAAAGTATTCTAGGTGAGGAGAGAAGCATAGGTTCCACATCCAGACTAATGCAGAATGTGATATAAACCTTAGGGGGATCATATTCAAAGGGCAAAGAGGCTCGTACTGGCAGGTCAAAATCTTTGTGGAGCCACGGATATATTTAACTAAGGGTGCGTTGGATACCGCTTATTTTACTGCGTTTGGATACCGCTTATTTTACTGAAAACTGAAAACGATTAAAAAAAAATAATTTTTGATTACTGTTCACAAATGAAAATACTGTTTATTTACCTTAATGCACTCCCATGAACAGTGCAAGAGGCGTTGGTAAAAAAAAAAAAAAAAATCGCAAAACGCTAAACGTAAAATGCAATCCAAACACTACCTAAAAGTATTAATTATAAATTGACAACCACCAATGTCCAGAGATTAGATGTCCTTTTGGAAAATTTGCTGCTTTGGTGATGGATTTTATACCGAAGAAAAAGTGACAATTTAAGCTTGAACCCAAGAAAATTCCCACGTACCTAATATCAAATAATATGCAAAACCGACATATTCTCGAAAATAATGAAGAAAATAGCAAAACAAAACTTAACTGACATAGCCTTCTCAAAAAGGCCAGTCGTAGTTTGAAATAGAAATGATGACCATTATCATCTTATATCTAACGTTCAGCTTACTCTTCCTCATCTTCGTCTCCTCCATCTCCACCAGCAGCCTTCTTTGCAGCTGCCTTTTGGTTCCTGCGCTTCACTCTCCCAGGGCGTCCACCACCGAAAGGACTATTCAATGAAAAATCAATGTGCTTCTGTGAGTCCACCCTAACCATAAATGAGGGAATATTGACCACCTGTCTCCCAACCCTGACAAAGCCAAAATAAGTATTATCTCACCAATCACAGTCTATCCTTGGCAACCTGAGAGCTGATCAAAGAGAGACAAAATTTCACAGGCAATTCAAGTCAATAAACTGCCATTTGATCACAAAAGAATGTGCCCATGAGGAAAGCAACGGACAGATAAGGGACCAAGACTCTAGTTAATGCAACATGCCTCAAAATGTAATAAAGGGGGGAAAAATGTCGTCATGCTCCTCCGAAGTAGCCATTACTAATCAAGCCCATCATTTACGAAATCAATCTGAATAAAAAGCATTGTGTAGTCCCACAGGAATCGACCTGCCAAGCCAAGGAAATTTATTCTTCAAACCTAGAGCAAACCTAAATGGCCACATCGACAATATCCTATTCAAGCCTACTAAACAAGTAAGCTGCAGGGTGAGGTGCCTCTAGACACAACAGATGAGAGCACAACCTAAGCCTGAGCAATAAGCAACCATCCCCACAAAAGAACTAAACCTGGCCAATAGGGACAACTTTAAGAATGCCAGAATGAAACAAGTAGAAAAGCAGGAAAAGGAATAGTGCACAAATCAATCAGAATGCATCGGAGATGGGCAGCCAATTGAAGTGTGAGACACCAGCAAGAATCAGGCTTATTTAGCATAACACACCAAAACCACCAAAACACTTCAGCCACCCAATAAGAACTAGTACCTCCTGCACTTCTATAACAAGAAGCACTGCAAGAGTAAAATCTCCTGGCTTTCGCTGCATTTATATTTACTCACAATTAACTGTTCATCCCAAGAACATAATCGAGACTTGAGATATTCACAATGTCTAACTTGACAACCAACATGATATTAAGGTCCACTCGGTTCTACAGAATTTCAAACAGACAATTCTAATATTTTTAAAAATAAAATTAAAAAAATGGATACCAAGGGCCTCTTTTGTTAAGAAAAATCACTGAAAACTATGTTTTGAGAATTTTTCTCAAATTTTTTTTTATAAGTAATAATATTTTATTGAATAGAAGACTACTTCATGTTCACGATGATGAACACAAAGTAACTAAAAAATTACGAAGAATCACACAGGAATCAAAGTGAGCCTTGGAACTCATAAATGAAATTACAATGAGTATAACCAAATGCCAAGACCATTCAAACAAGGTACAAATTAACAAGGTCTTCAATTGATCAAGGGGTCGCTCAATGTCCTCAAAAGTAAAATTTGTTTGGCGTGTTCTCCCACCCCAAGAAAATGACGAATCTGTTTGCTGTGTTTCTATTCCTAGCTTCTTCTTCTTCTTTTTTTCCCTTTTCCCCTAAACCATCACAGCCGAAAAATCTTGAGTCATGGCTCCACTTCGCTAGACTTGCTAGCAGCATGGCTCGCGGCTCCCACAACCCACGCCCACCCATGAGCATCAACAAAGACCCAAAGACACAATGGCAACCCACAACCATCAACAACAGAAGATGGACAACTTAGAGAGAGAGAGAGAGAGAGAGAGAGAGAGAGGGAGGACTGAAAACAAAGAAGAAAATACATAAAAGATGTTTTCAATTTGGGAGTTCATATAGTAAAATTTAGATAAGATTTAAAACAAAAAATAAAATAAAAAATTTAATGCACCTCATGCATTTTGTTCTTTAAGTCATGAAGAACATTTTCAAAATGGGTTACCAAAAAGGCCCTATAAATCATTAAACTAAATATAAGAGTTCACGCACTATCTTCTAATGGTGAACTTCACTTGTGATTTTTATTTGATTTGAAAACTCTAAATCTCCAAACTTCCATGAATTCATTTCATCCTCAGAAGTCAGATCAAGGGCTTAACCAGATAATTAGTCAAATACAAAAAGCAGGGAAGGAAACTGATCATGCCAAAAGAAGTGCACTATATACATCACAGTTTGACATTTTTATAATGCATTACTTGCAACAAAGTCTAATTTTCTAATCATCAATCCAATTTAACAAAGCCTGACTCTATAATTGACAGCCAACAAACATTAGCATTAAGGACCATGCTCAAATTTTTCTTTTGTCCTTGAAGAATTTGAGTTAATGAAATAGTGTCTGATTGAACCACACTATAAAATTTTATTTTCACCTTTAAATGCCAAACCCTTGGCAATATTTGGAACACACCACTCAGCAAGATAAAAGGGCCTACAACGGTTAATGTTCTTAAATTCCAATAAGGTGGAAGTAGTGTTCAGATCAACCAAAAGTACCACAATAACAAAAAATTCCAAATCCTAATCCCGCAATACCTTCCTTTTCAAATGGTAAAGAAAAAGCCAACGTCATCCTGTCATCCTATTAGGTTAACTAGCTTTCGTTTCTTTTCTTTTCTTACCTCTTTTATTTAAGTTTTAAATTTAGCTCCATAACAAATATCCCAAATTACCTTTTCAAAATCAAACATTGCACTAATCAGAACCGTGAACATTCACCTGTTACATTAAACTCTAACTTCATCTGTCTCTAACCAGCATCAAGCAAAATTCAATTTCACAAATTCGTGTTGGCCATATTTTAGTATTTTACAGCATTGAATAAATAATTAGAAGACTCCTCAAACAATGATTCAAATAAATTTGAAAATAATTGCAAAACCAAATAACCAAGAAGAAGAAGAAGAAGAACAACAACAACAACAACAACACCAACAACAACAACAACAACAATAATAATAAAGCCTTGGTACCAAAACTATGGAGTCAACTAAAGAATTGTGCACACGTATTTTCTCTAACATTCTATCTATCATATCCAAAATCATATATTGTCACCACCTATATTAACATAAGATTTTCTACTACTTTTAATAGTTTTATTTTACCTCTAACAAGTAAATAACCAAAAAATGAACTCAAAAAAAAAAAAAAAAATCACATCCACTTCTTACTATGGAAAATACAAAGCATAATCTCACTTATCGAGTGAAGAAGCATAAAGCATTGATCATAATAGTTATGTTTCACAGAAAGCTAAAGATAATAAATTATTCATATACCTTATATGCTTCTGCCGGATAAGCACTCTAGCGTGGTGAATGGACTTGGCCATACCAGACTTGAACACCAGGGTCTGTAAACGTCGCTCCAGAAAGTTTTCAACAGTGAGTGCCAACACATAATCGAGCTTGTTCTGGCTCTCATCCAGTAACCCGTACCTGTTCATCCTCCTCAGAAGGGCTTCACCCTCAAAAATACGACGTTGGTTCTTCTCATCCAGGGTCAAAAGCATTCTAGCATTGTTACGAATTCGACTCAGAGCATACTGTACTCTCCACAGCTCTCTCTTACACCTCAGCCCATACTCTCCCACCAGCTTCAACTCAGCATCCAGACGCTCCTTCTCGTAGGGACGTCTTGGCTTCTTAAAGGTTTTCCCATCTATTTACATAAATGACTCAAACATCAAATGCAAACACAAAGTGGGTTTCTCAAGTTTCATCAAAACAATAGTGCATACGCAAAAGACAAAAGCATCAAAATGCAAAACCCGAAGTGGGTTTTTCAGGTTTCATCAAAACAATCATGAATATGCAAAAGACAATGCATCAAGAAAATGCAAAACCCGAAGTGGGTTTTCCAGGTTTCATCAAAACAATCATGAATATGCAAAAGACAAAGCATCAAAAAAATGCAAAACCCGAAGTGGGTTTATCAGGTTTCGTCAAAACAATCATGAATGTGCAAAAGAAAAGGGCATCAAAATGCAAAACGCAAAGTGGGTTTTCTCAAGCTTCGTCAATACAATTATATAAATGCAAAAAAAAAAACACACACACACACACAGCAAAACATTACTAATTGATTGAAGAAACACAAAGCATTGATCATATTAGCAATAGAAAATGGAGAGAGAAAGAGACTTACAGTTTCGGTAAAAGGCAACGTGGACCATGGTGTGAGTTAAGCCGTACTGTTAGTCCTCTAGTTAAACGATCTGAATACAGCGAGAGATGGAGGACGATGGCGCCGCGCTATGTTTTATGCTGTAGGAGTTTTTCCTTGCTTATATTAAACCCTAACCCCTAACCCTAGCAACAAGTCAAGTTGTGGGTATGGGCCTATACCTAGTGTTTAGTTTGCGGCCCAGCAATAAAATAACCCATAATGCAATGACCCATCGAGCTAAGTCAATCCGAGGTTGGTTGAAAAAATTGCAAATTATCAAACCCAATCCAATATAGCCCTACTATTAATAATTTTTTTTAAAAATATATTACGTTTTAAATTTGTTATTTTTATTAATTTTGAATTATTGAATAATAAATTTTAATAATTAACTGAAAACCCAACTTCTTACAAATAATTCTGACTGTTAAATATATATATTTTTTCTTTTAAGGAAGACCATTACATTTTTTTTTTTTTTTTATGGGAACCATTACATTGCTTTGATTGTTTGTATAATTTTTTTTTTTAAAGATAATTTGTATAGTATCTCTTTTTTAGCTCAATGTTGTTATTACTGTTCACTTAATAAAACATCTCTTCGGACATTCATTCATGGAGTTGTTCAAGCATTATTTCATGTTATCATCACTGCAAGTACCCTAGCCAACCATTGTTTAATTCATAACCAGCCCAGCTCTTTCGCCCACTCTCTACAAATTCATTGTCCTGGGTTCGTTGGGCCTTTAACCCATACCTTTTGGGCTTGGGCTACAAAACTGACCCTACAAGAATTATTTACATGCTAGTTTTACTTATGTTTTCAAGCAAAAGATGCTTGCATAGAATCTTCGTTCTTAAAATTTATAGTAAATGTCATACCATATGAAGAAACTATTTCAATAATATAATTAAAAATTATTAATAAAATAAATAGTGTTGTTTCTAAAAAAGTGAAAATAAAATAATAAAAATTACTTTAACTTGATCAATGCACACCAAATAAAACTTTCTTGATGAATGCACACCATATAAGACTAAAACTGCTATTTGAAAACAAATATTATCGTAGATTATAAAACTATTTAAATAAATAATGAAAATCCTTATTGAAACTTTTGATAATTGTCATTTAATCAATTTTTAATTTTAATTTTATTAAATTTTTGGTAATAAAGTTCCATAAAAAATAATATATTTTACTAATTTATATATACTTAGGTGGTCATAGGGCAAAATTATGTCGGACAACTTGTAATACTAGCATTTAGTTACATAGTGCAAGTACAATATACACAACAAATTATTGTGGTAGATTATAAAAATAATATTTTTTTATAAATATTGGAATAGAATTTTAATCAAATATATATTTTTTTAACTTCTTGAAATTTTGCCAAAAAAAAAATTCACCTTATTTTTAATATACAATAACAAGAGTATTTTACATTTAAACTTAGGAATAGTTCATAAACTCAATTTTACATTAGAATAATTAGTGGATCAAATTTGTTATAAAGAGATACTATACAAATTATCTTTAAAAAAAAAAATTATACAAACAATCAAAGCAATGTAATGGTTCCCATAAAAAAAAAAAAAAAATGTAATGGTCTTCCTTAAAAGAAAAAATATATATATTTAACAGTCAGAATTATTTGTAAGAAGTTGGGTTTTCAGTTAATTATTAAAATTTATTATTCAATAATTCAAAATTAATAAAAATAACAAATTTAAAACGTAATATATTTTTAAAAAAAATTATTAATAGTAGGGCTATATTGGATTGGGTTTGATAATTTGCAATTTTTTCAACCAACCTCGGATTGACTTAGCTCGATGGGTCATTGCATTATGGGTTATTTTATTGCTGGGCCGCAAACTAAACACTAGGTATAGGCCCATACCCACAACTTGACTTGTTGCTAGGGTTAGGGGTTAGGGTTTAATATAAGCAAGGAAAAACTCCTACAGCATAAAACATAGCGCGGCGCCATCGTCCTCCATCTCTCGCTGTATTCAGATCGTTTAACTAGAGGACTAACAGTACGGCTTAACTCACACCATGGTCCACGTTGCCTTTTACCGAAACTGTAAGTCTCTTTCTCTCTCCATTTTCTATTGCTAATATGATCAATGCTTTGTGTTTCTTCAATCAATTAGTAATGTTTTGCTGTGTGTGTGTGTGTGTTTTTTTTTT